>NW_021703774.1:160677816-160729699 GCF_005190385.1 Monodon monoceros | reverse complement strand
TTTTTTTTTTGCGGTACGCGAGCCTCTCACTGCTGTGGCCTCTCCCGTCGCGGAACACAGGCTCCGGACGCGCAGGCCCAGCGACCACGGCTCACGGGCCCAGCTGCTCCGCGGCATGTGGGATCCTCCCGGACCGGGGCACGAACCCGTGTCCCCTGCATTGGCAGGCGGACTCCCAACCACTACGCCACCGGGGAAGCCCAGCAAGTGCCTCTTTTAAAGGCAGCACTTTCCCTTTTGCAGCTGTCATTGGTTAGAAGGGAATTGTTTAAAAAAAAAAAAATTGCCTGAGCTTGGAACTTCACTCTTTCATTTCCAGTTCTGCCCTGGTATTTCAAGCTTGGCTTGTTCTGAGCAGAGGTTAGGCAACTTAATGTTACCAAAGGCATTGTGGTCTCGCTGCAGAAGCACAGGCAGGTAGCAGGTCTCATACTGAATACTAGCTTTCACAAATACCTACATAATTAATGTGTGGCCTTGGGCAAGTCACTTCATTCTGAGACTCAGTTCCCATATGTGTAAAATGGAGGTGATACTATTTACATTTCAGGGTTTTTGTCAGAGTCAGAGATAATACACATAAAGTGCCTGGCACATTAAATTCTCCACTGGTAGCCATCGCTGTTACTATGTTCTGATTTTTATGATATGTTGAATGAATGAATAGATTCCCCATGAACCAGTCTTCAGTTGTAGCTTTTATTCTTGTCCCTTTGGGGAGAATCTGATGAAGATTCTACATCCTCTCCTCAGGAAAATGTTTGCCTATAATTTCAGGAGATTTATAGATGCCCACATCGACCCCAAGTTAAGGGACCCTGAGCTATAGGCTCTACTGAGTACCTCTGTGCTGTAGCTCCTGGGCTGAAAGTGGGCCATATGAGAGGAGACTTCTAGGGTACTTGTACCACTTTGTTTCTTGACCTGAGTGCTGGTTAGATGAGGTGTGTTTACTTTGTGAAAATTCATCAAGCTGGACTTACAAGTTTTACACTTTTCTCTAATGATTTATACTAAAGTAAAAATGTTATTTAAACAAATATGCACTGGGGCTGGAAACTATTGTGCCAGCTGTTGTCAGAGACAGAGAGGGAAAGGACACAGACTTGGAAATCAGACACTACTTTTCTGTTACTAGCTATGTGACTTGCATGAATTCCCTAACCTCTCAAATCTATAGCTTCCCACATGTATAAAATAGAAATAATACCTGACTCAGAGAACTGCAAAGATGAAATGAGATGCTGCATGTAGAAAGGCACGGCACAATCAACAAATGATTGCTTCCCATTCTCTTTGGAGGACTCAGGGAATGACTCTGAGCTGCTTTTACTGTTAATTTACACCCCTGATAGAGAGCAAGTTTTGTTTGTTTTTTATTTAATTTAGCTTATATTTTTACAATATTTGAAAAATATCTTGTATTCCATGACTATAATGTCCTGTCCTGCCTGACTCTTTGCCTTATACCCTCCACAGGTATAGTTCTTAACTAACAATCTCCTTAGCCCAGTTTTCTTTCCTCTATTTGCTGATAACATGATTTCTGTCTCTCAGACGTAGAGAACCATGCCTAGAAATTTGGAGAGTACTCATAAGCACCAAATCCTAGAATGTCATGCCATTTCTCCTAGCTTTGCGTATAAGGCAAGGAGAATGTGAGTTAACCTGCATGATTTGAGAGGTGACAGTAGAAGCACGGCTGCAAGGGGGCCAGAGAAAAGCATGGCAATAGTGGCTAAAACTCCAATAACAAGAATAGAATTAGACTACAGTGGTTCCCAACTCCAGCCATACATTAGAATTTTAACCTAGGGAGACTGAAAAAAAACCAAACTGATAACTTCTGCTTGTGGCCATTAGGGAGTGACAGGGCCTAGATTTCTCTTCCTGCCTTATACAGCTAAAATGTCAGACATTGGACAACTGGCAGTGCGGGATAGTGATCCCTGGGAGAAGGAAGTCAAATGAGGAGCACTGTGATTGCCCCAGCTTGCTTCCTGTAGAGAATCTTCAGGCTGCCATACAGGGAAGGGGCATCTAAACCAAGTCCAGCAATCTCGCTGAGTTGAGGAGACAGCATTCAGAGTTCAGGGAGGCCAGGTCAACTAGAATTCACGGGAGAGAGAGAGCTGAACAAAGAACTCCAGACATTTGCGGAGAGCTTTTTCAAGACATTGGCTGAGCACTGATGACTATGTGCTTGTGAGGAAACTACCTGTGAGCAGGAAAGACTGTCTGAAAGGATCAGGCAGAACAACCCTCCCAGCTCACACTGGATCTAGGGTAATTGCTGTTCCCACCAGCCAGAATGGAGAGATCTCCTAATACATCACAGAAGTACATCCATCAAGAGTGAGGCCAAATTAGTCCTAGGCTAAAGGGTATTCTGGATCTGTCTAACAAAGCTTAAAAGTAAGTCTTGAAAGAATAAATATTTTTCCCTAAGAAACTTCACGTGCCAGGACAAAGCTCAAAATTACTTAAAGGAGTACAAAAAATTCCAGTCCTCAATAATGTAAAATTCACCATGTCTGCCGTAAAATTAAAAAGTATTAGGCATGCAAAGAAAGCAGGAAAATACAGCCCACGTTGAAGAGAACAACCAGCAGAAACAGACCTCAGAAATAACACAGGTAAAGTACTATACAACGGTGTTAAATATACTTCGTGTGTATATTTGGAGGCAGAGGGAAGCATGAGCACGGTAAGGAGAGAAGGTATGGAATATATATATTCCAAAATGAAATTTGAGAAATGAAAAATATAATTACTGAGGTGAGAAATACACAGAAATTAGACACTATAGAAGATTAGCAACCTTGAAGGCAATTCAATATAAGCTATACAAAATGAAACAGAGAGAAAAGAAGACTGAAAGAAAAAAAAATGAGCACAGCATTAGTGAGCTGTGAGACATCAAGTGGCCCGTGTATAACTGGGGTCGCAGAAGAAGAGACGAGAGTTGGAGAAAATATTTGAAGTAATAATGGTCAAAATTTTTTCCTAAATTTGATGAAAATTAGAAACTCAGAGATCCAAGAAGCTCAATAAGCCCAGGAACAAGAAAACTATGCCAAGATATATCAATTACTTAAAATCAATGGTAAAAGAAAATCTTAAATGGAGCCAGAGGAAAAACATACCTTACATACAGAAGAAAAAAAACAATTTGATGACAGGTTTGTTGGAAATAATGCAGGCCAGAAGACAGTGGGATGACAACTTCTAAATACTTAGAGAAAAAAAAATCTAGAATTTTACACCCAGAAAAAAAATACCTTTCAAAAAACGAAGGTTAGGGCTTCCCTGGTGGCGCAGCGGTTGAGAGTCCGCCTGCCGATGCAGGGGACACGGGTCCGTGCCCCGGTCCGGGAGGATCCCACATGCCGCGGAGCGGCTGGGTCCGTGAGCCATGCGCGCTGGGCCTGCGCGTCCGGAGCCTGTGCTCCGCAACGGTAGAGGCCAAAACGGTGAGAGGCCCGCGTAACGCAAAAAAAAAAAAAAAAAAAAACGAAGGTTATAAAAAAGACTTCTTTCCAAAGTACAGAAGCTGGAAGAACTCATCACCAGTAGATCAGCACTATAAGAAATATTAAAAGAAGGCTTTCAGGGACTTTCCTGATAGTACAGTGGTTAAGACTCAGCACTCCCAATGCAGGGGGCCTGGGTTCGATCCCTGGCCAGGGAACTAGATCTCACATGCCACAGCTAAGGAGCCCGCATGCTGCAACTAAGAAGACTGTGAGCTGCAACAAAGGAGCCCACATGCCACAACTAAGGAGCCGGTGAGCTGCAACTAAGGAGCCTGCCTGCTGCAACTAAGACTCGGTGCAACCAAATAAAAATGAATAAATATTAAAAAATAAAAAATAAAATAAATAAAAGAAGGCTTTCAGGGAGAAGGAAATGATAGCAGATGGATCTGGGCCTATACAAAGGAATGAAGAGCAACAGAAATGGTAAATATGTGTGAAAATATAAAACACTTTTCTTTAAAAATCTCTTTAAAAGAGGAAAAATAATAACAATGTATTGTGGGATTTATAATATATGTAGAATTAAATGTAGGACAACAATGTCACAAAGGCCAGCAGAGGGATAAAGGAAGTATACTGTCATTATGTTCTTAAACTATACGTGAAGTGGTATAATATTATTTAAAATAGACTGTAATAAGTTAAAGGTATATACTATAAACCTTAAAACAATTACCAAAAGCAAAACAAAACAAAAAAACAAAGAGATATAGCTAATAAGCCAATAAAGGAGGTAAAACGGAATCATCAGAACTACTCACTGCAAAAGAAGGCAGGGGCTTCCCTGGTGGCGCAGTGGTTGAGAGTCCGCCTGCCGATGCAGGAGACACGGGTTCGTGCCCCGGTCCGGGAGGATCCCACATGCCGTGGAGCGGCTGGGCCCGTGAGCCATGGCCGCTGAGCCTGCGCGTCCGGAGCCTGTGCTCCCATTAAAGAGGTAAAGGGAACAAGGAACAGATGAGACAAATAGCAACATGGTAGATTTAACAATGTGATTTACACTGAAGGCTTTGGAACACATCACATCAGTTCCAACCTCCAGAGGAACTGGAGACTGAAGGAATTGAACTGAACCTCTGGGAGGGGCTGGAGACTAAAGGTCAGCCATTCAGGCACTGTGTGACAGAGCCCCATTCAAACTCTGGGGCCCAAAGGCTCAGATGAGCTTCTCTGGTTGGCAGTACTCTGAGTATTGTCACATTTTAACACTGGGAGAGTAACGTGTTGAGGATGATAGAAGCTTCACTTTTGCAACCTTCGCAGACTATGCCCTTGTGTATCTCTGCCTTTGCTTACAATTCTAGTGGGCCTGGTTCTAATGGTCTAATTGCTATAATAAAACCGCAGTCGTAAGTATAACACTTTCCTGAGTTCTGCGTGTCCTTCCAGCAAATTATTGAACCTAGGGGTGGTCCTGGGAACTCCTGAATTTGTAGTTAGCACCTGAGAAGTGAGGGTGACCCTGGGAATCTCAGAAGTTGATTTGATGTCTACAGTGAGGTCAGTCCTATGGGGAGTATGCCCTCAGTCTGTGCAGTATGCCCAAACTTCCTTATAACTATTCAGCAATAAAAAGGAACAAATGCATCTTTAGTGATATTGTAAAAGCAGCCAGGCCCCTCCCCTGGGGAGGTACATACTGTATGGCTATATTTCACATTAATAAAATCTAGAACAAATATAATAGAAAGCAGCTCAGTGGTTGCCTGGGGATGAAGTGGGGTAGGTGGTAGGAGCATGGACCACAGAGGTGCATAAGGAGGAAATCTGGGGGATAATGGGTATGTTCATGGGTTTCATATATATATCAGAATTTGCCAATCTATATACTTAAATGTATTTTATTTTGCATTAATAAAGTCGTTTGAATGTTTAAAAAACTGATGCCCAGGGTCCATCTCATATTAATTAAGTGAGAATTTCAGTAGGTAGAGCCCTCACACTAATATTTTAAAAATATTAGTGACCCTAATGTGAAAATAGGATTAAATGTTGCAACTGAAAGAGCATTGGTCAGACTTTGGGATAGGTAGATAAGGTCAAAGTATAGTCTTTCAGATTCACTTACCTTCTACCAACCAGCAGCACAGGCCCCATTTCAGCACCCCACCCCTGTCTTCACCCTCAGGTTCCTTCTACCTCATGTTAGAACTTAACTATGTTTCTGAGAAACAGAAGAGATAAATCATTATCAGGTATTTTGCGCTAGGGAAGGGCTTCTTAAGCAGGAATCCAACAGAGGACTCCAGGATTGTCAGCAGACTCCCTAGAATTGTAAGCAAAATTTTATGTATACATGCATTTTTCCATGGAGATGTTCCATAAATTTTAGCAGATTCTTAAAGAGGTCCAAAAGACTAAGAACCACTATTCTAGTCACATAAGGAGAACTCAGGGTGCGGGGTAAATCGGGTGGATATTAAAAGGAAAAGAATGAACACCAAAGGGTTTGGAAAACTGAGTCAGAGACTAGCCTAATGCAGCCTGGAGTTCCTGGTTGTCTCCTGAGAAGCAGCCATTCCTATGTAGGTCTGTGTGTCAGAATACAACTACTTGTATCTGCGGGCTCTGGTCCTTTTCCAGCTGGCTCACAAACTAACCAGCCTGCTCCAGAGGCTTGACTTGGGCCCTGCCTTTTCCATTTTATCAGACAGGATTCCTGAAGCTGAGGAGAGATCTGGTGGGCCCTCAGCCCCTCCGCTCTAATCATATCAATACCAGTGGCTGGAGGAGGACACTTAGTACTTCCAGTCCTTCCCAAAGGAATGTCTGTACGTGTGAGCTACAGTGGGCTGTAGAGAAGAATTATTCTTTAAGGTTGCTCACTTCCCTGTCTTTCAACACTTTGAGCCATTTCATTGCCCTTGAGACTTGAAAAGCAAAGCACCTGGGGACTTCCCTGGTGGCGCAGTGGGTAAGACTCTGAGCTCCCAATGCAGGGGGCCCGGGTTCGATCCCTGGCCAGGGAGCTAGATCCCATATGCATGCCACAACTAAGGAGCTCACTACCACAACTAAGACCTGGCTCAACCAAATAAATAAATATTCAAAAAAAAAAAAAAAAAAGCAAAGCACTTGTCTCCCTACTGGGACAAGTAAAGCTATAGGCCTCCAGGACAGAAAGCTCTATTGCCCCCTTGAAATGGCAAAAGGAAAATTGCCTCTTGAGAAAATTAGCCCTACTCTGTGCTGAGCACTTTGTTAGATACTTTAAAAAACTATTTTATTTACAGAAATCATCTCTCAGTTTACAGATGTGATGTAGGAAACTAATAGTGACACACTATATAAGAAAGAATAGTAATAACCCCTAAAAATGCATCAAGCAGTTACAATGTGCCAGGCACTGCTCTAAGTGCTTCACATGTATTGACTCATATGATCCCCGCAACCCTGCAACATAGTACTATTCTTTACCATTTTACAGGTAAAGAAACAGAGACACAGAGAGGGTAGATCACCTGCCCAAGGTCCACAGTTAGTTCAGGATCTGATGCCGATCAACTAACTGGTGAATACGGTTAGTTCAGACCCAGGCTATCTTGACCTGAGAGCCCATGATCTAACTCACTACTCTGCACTGTACAAACAGAGGAAGCCCAGAATTGAGTAGAAATCATGGAGATGCTGAGATGGACCACGGCTGGGAATGTATGTCAGGAAAAAAATGTTGGATGAATATAATGAGATCAATTTATGAAGGGTCTTTGAAGACAGGCAGAAGAATATGAACTTGTGATCAAAGCTAATAAAAGTAATGCCCTTCCGTTCCACCTCACTGTACTGTAACATGCAGGGGTTCTTAATGTAGAATCCATGGATGGATCTTGGAGAATCTTGACCCCCCCCTGAAATTTTAGTGTATTTGTATCAATGTACACATTTCTGGGAAGAGGGTCTAGAGCTTTCATTGGATTCTTAAAGAGGTCCATGTCTTCCAAAGATTCTTAGCAAAAGTTCTTAACCTTTAGAGGGTGAATACCAAGGGTTATACCAAGTCCCTGTTCAGCCCTAGAGTTGGTGTAACCTTGGGTAGAACTCAGTGCCTATGTTTCTTCATCTGTAAAATAGGGATAATAATATCTACCTCTCTAGGTTAGCTGTGCAAATTAAATGATTTATTATCATTATAAATCATAATATATACAAGTCATACTATATGAAACTCATATCATTAAATGTATAAAAAAACTCTAAAATGTCATAAAACAAATAAATGTGAGTTATAATGAAACATTTCATTTTAACATTTTTTCCCAACAATACAGTGAATTGGGTACCTGAGTAACCCTCCTGATGAAAAAAATTTAAATATTGCATAGAGGGGCTTTTTAAAAATTACTTTTTAAGATGTTGCTGAGCTGCTGTGAAAGTAAGGAATATGCCAAGCCCCCAAATGAAGTGAAACCAGGAACTGTGGAGAGGGGAAAGTAAATGCCCAAATTGTCCTTAACCCTCACAGGATGCCTGTCAAGGCCTGGAGACCGTAATGTCCTCCTTTCGTGTCTGCAAAGGATATATGGGAGACAGGAGATAAATCCCAGGGCCCCTCCCAGATAGAACTCTAATAGGATATCCCAAAGGATTATAAGTACAATGCAAGAGCCAATGTCAAGTAAACCCTCACACTCAGAAAGGAGGAGATATGAAAATTTCCTATATCAACTCTGGCCCTGGGAAGAGAGGAAAGTAAAATTCTCCTTTAAGAATTCATAATTTACAAGTCAGTTCCCTCATAAAATCTGAAGTCAAATCACATTACTTATATAATCCTAAAATCCTCAAACAGAGAATTTAAAGTGGTGTGGGCTGATGGCACCACCATTACTGACAGCAGTAAATGCACATTGTCTCTGAAGGAACTCAATTTTAACACAGGCCTCTCACAAATTTCTAGGAAATATGAGCAGCTCATGGTTAAAAAAAAAAAAAGTCACCAAACAGACAAGGTAACAAGGCACCATAAGGGAGAACAAGTAGAACTGAGAGATGGTGAAACAGACCTTCAAAGATATTGGAATTACCAGACACACAATATAAAATAAATTTGTTTAATGTATTTAAAGAAATAAAAGAGAAACTTGATACTATGTGGGAACTAGTACATTTGGAAAAAGAACCAAATACAATTTCTGAAAATGCAAAAATATGTTAATTGAAATAGAAAACTCAGCAGATATTAGGTTAGAATTGCTGAGGTAACCATTACAAGAGCCTACAACCTCCAAATAAACAGAGGTGAGGAGTGGGGAGATCAATCCAAAAAAAATGTTTAAAAAAAAAAGAGAGAGGGAAAGTACAACAAATATAATGCACATTACAAGATGAGAGAAATAAATAAAAATATATCAATCTCATTGGATGAGCTAAATTCTCCAATTCAGAGATAAAGGATATCAGACCAAATAAAACAAAATCCAGCAATGTTCTGTTTACAAAAGACAGATCTAAAACATAAGAACACAGAATGACAAAGTTTGGACAAAGAAATACTAGGCAAAAAATAAATAAAAATAAAGAGGACAAAATAACTATAGTAAGGCAAAAAGCATCACTATAGATAAAGAGGGTCACTACATGATGATAAAGTTCAATTCACCACAGAGAGAAGGCACATTTCTAAGATGCCTAATGCACTAATACCTTAGCCTCGAAATACTACAGAGAGAAATGGACAAATCCACCATCCCACAGTGGAAAATTTTAACACAAATTGTTAAATTTGTAACAGTAATTGATAGGTCAAGTAAACAAAAATTCAGTAAGGACATGGGAGATTTAAACTGTACAGTTAATAAGCTCTATATGTTCCAGTCATCTCTTTGTCTATCCCTACTTCACTGTCTTAATTACTGTAGAATTAAATAAATCAACCTTTAACCTCATCCTTGTCACACAGCAAGTGCTCACTAGATGTTAGTGCAGCAGCAGCAGTAACTTACTATGTGACTTTGGTCGAGCCACTCAACCTGTGAGCCTCAGTTACCGCTTCTAAAAGTGGCCATAATAATAAATTATTTTTCCAAGTTGCTTTGCAAACCAGAAGAGTATGTTTGTGAAGATATTTCATAAACTATGGGGAAAAACATAAATGAAGGATCATTGCTTTTACCAGTTAACTGGTATTACAAAGCACCAAGGGTCAAGGTAAATAACCGTCAGAGTGGTCACCTGGTGGAGCAGCAACACTAAGGGTGTCCAGGGAGGGCACATTATGCCAGCCGTGGTGTGGACCCTTGGGCTATGGGAGCTGGGAAGAGAGCCCGCAGGTGAAGGCAGATCAGGAAAGCTAGAGGGGTGAAGGCTGCCCTCTGGTGGATGAGCCTGGAATACCTTGCTCAAGCACAGACTTGCACTTTCTGGGTGTCCTTAGGTAAAGCACTCCCTAGTCGGCACCTCTACATCCCCTCATTTCCACAGACTTGCTTCCTATATGCGATGTACTGTAGGGTGGGGTAATTTGGAAACAAAATTTTCATTGTGGCCTGTGCCTTACAGTGGCAAGAGCTCACCTCATCTCAGAGCCTTGCTAGGGGCAGTCTCTAAAGGGTAAGTGATTGACCGTAGATCCCACAGTACATCAGTAAAGAAGACGGCCTGGGCTCCCACCTCCTGATGACCAATCTCTTCTAGACCAGAGGATGGCAAGGGCAGCCTCTCTGACTATGGTTGGAACCTCAGGAAGCCAAAGGGGAGCAGATGACTCAGGATCTAGGGCCTTTATGGCACAAAGACTTATTCTCAGTTCTCACCTGAAGGCGTTGAAACATTATCAAGGCTCTGGAACTAGTGGGTGCTTAACATTTGTTTGTAGAACAAACGTTGAAGGGAGGAAGTGGGAAAGGGTGTCCGAATTTCTAATAAAGTAGAAAGAGATGTTTGGGGGGAGCTGCTCAGAAGTCCCCTTCAGATGGCCTGGGGATCTCTGAAGGGAAGCTGGAGAGAGGCTGAACTATTCCTGGAGGCTGGAACAAGAGTATGTCCCAAGGGTAATACACTGCTGGTGTCATGGCTGGATTTTCTGAAAACAGACACTGAGATAGAATTTGGAGTGCAAGGTGTTTATTGCCGAAAAACACCTATGAAGAAAAGGAGCAGGAATGAGGCTTAGGCAGAGAAAGAAGTTAAATTACAATGCAGATTTGCAGATGACATGATATTATACATTGAGAATCCTAAAGACTCTACCAGAAAACTACTAGAGCTAACCAATGAATTTGGTAAAGTAGTACAGAATTAATGCACAGAAATCTCTTGCATTCCTATACACTAGTGAAAAATCTGAAAGAGAAATTAAGGAAACACTCCCATTTACCACTGCAACAAAAAGAATAAAATACCTAGGAATAAACCTACCTAAGGAGAAAAAAGACCTGTATGCAGAAAACTATAAGACACTGATGAAAGAAATTAGAGATGATACAAAGAGATGGAGAGATATACCATGTTCTCGGACTGGAAGAATCAACATTGTGAAAATGACTATACTACCCAAAGCAATCTACAGATTCAGTGCAATCCCTATCAAACTACCAATGGCATTTTTCACAGAACTAGAACACAAAATTGCACGATTTGTATGGAAACACAAAAGACCCCGAATAGCCAAAGCAATATTGAGAAAGAAAAACGGAGCTGGAGGAATGAGACTCCCTGACTTCAGACTATACTACAAAGCTACAGTAATCAAGACAGTATGGTACTGGCACAAAAACAGAAATATAGATCAATTGAACAGGATAGAAAGCCCAGAGATAAACCCACGCACATATGGTCACCTTATTTTTGATAAAGGAGGCAAGAATATACAATGGAGAAAAGACAGCCTCTTCAATAAGTGGTGCTGGGAAAACTGGACAGCTACATGTAAAATAATGAAATTAGAACACTCCCCAACACCATACACAAAAATAAGCTCCAAATGGATTAAAGACCTAAATGTAAGGCCAGACACTATAAACCTCTTAGAGGAAAACATAGGCAGAACACTCTATGACATAAATCACAGCAGGATCCTTTTTGACCCACCTCCTAGAGAAATGGAAATAAAAACAAAAATAAACAAATGGGACCTAATGAAACTTAAAAGCTTTTGCACAGCAAAGGAAACCATAAACAAGACAAAAAGACAACCCTCAGAATGGGAGAAAATATTTACAAATGAAGCAACTGACAAAGGATTAATCTCCAAAATTTACAAGCAGCTCATGCAGCTCAATATCAAAAGAACAAACAACCCAGTCCAAAAATGGGCAGAAGACCTAAATAGACATTTCTCCAAAGAAGATATAGAGTGCCAACAAACACATGAAAGAATGCTCAGTATCACTAATCATTAGAGAAATGCAAATCAAAATTACAATGAGGTGTCACCTCACACGAGTCAGAATGGCCATCATCAAAAAATCTACAAACAATAAATGCTGGAGAGGGTGTGGAGAAAAGGGAACCCTCTTGCACTGTTGGTAGGAATGTAAATTGATACAGCCACTATGGAGAACAGTATGGAGGTTCCTTAACAAACTAAAAATAGAACTACCATATGACCCAGCAATCCCACTACTGGGCATATACCCTGAGTAAACCATAATTCAAAAAGAGTCATGTACCACAATGTTCATTGCAGCTCTATTTACAATAGCCAGGTCATGGAAGCAACCTAAGTGTCCATCGACAGATGAATGGATAAAGAAGATGTGGCACATATATACAATGGAATATTACTCAGCCATAAAAAGAAACAAAATTGAGTTATTTGTAGTGAGGTGGATGGACCTAGAGACTGTCATACAGAGTGAAGTAAGTCAGAAAGAGAAAAACAAATACCGTATGCTAACACATATATATGGAATCTAAAAAAAAAAAAAAATGGTTATGGAGAGCCTAGGGGCAGGACAGGAATAAAGACACAGATGTAGAGAATGGACTTGAGAACACGGGGAGGGGGAGGGGTAAGCTGGGACGAAGTGAGAGAGTGGCGTGGACATATATACACTACCAAATGTGAAATAGATAGCTAGTGGGAAGCAGCCACATAGCACAGGGAGATCAGCTCAGTGCTTTGTGACCACCTAGAGGGGTGGGATAAGGAGGGTGGGAGGGAGACAGAAGACGGAGGGGATATGGGGATATATGTATACATATAGCTGATTCACTTTGTTATAAAGCAGAAACTAACACAACATTGTAAAGCAATTATACTCCAATAAAGATGTTTTAAAAAAAGAAATTTACAATGCAGTCCTGTCAAAGCCTTGCTCCATCAACTTGGCATGAAGCCCCTGCATCAGGCTGGAAGGGTCAGACCTCTATACCCCACCTCCTCCCATCGCTAGATACATTCTGCCCTGGGAAGGGTGCGACCTTGGGTGAGGGGCTCAGCTGCAAGTCGTGTGCTGACTGCACTCACCACAGGTGGGCACCAAGTCCTTCCTTGAAAGTTGGTGTCTACCACAAACCACCTGGAGCACTCAAATCCACTTCCCCGTACACATTCAAGGAGCAGCTCCTTCAGGTGTCCACTGGCCCTTTTCCCGAGGGAACTTGGGAAGGAATGTTACTGGGATGAGCCACAGCCGCCACCACTGCAGCTGGTCTGGTCATCTCCCTCCTCCTCTACCCATTCCACGTTCCCCTCACCCTCAGCTATCACTCAGTGGCTCACTTGGTGGCATGATCCAGACCCTCATCCTCAGGGTGCCAGAGCCTTTCTCAAGCCAGGGTTACCTTACCTGGCCATTTACAGTTACACCTGGGCTGGGGAGTACCAAGAAGCAGCCAAGTAGAACACCTGGGATCCACACGTATTCCTCGGTGTCCCCATGGTGGAACAGCAGCCTGTTTACAATCAGGTTAAACACTCTTGCCATGTCAGTGGCGTCACTTCTTGACTGCTGGTCCCTGGATACAAGGAGCTCAAAGCACCCAGGAGGCAGACTCGGCTTATAATTCAATGTAAATTTCTGGGCAAAAGTGTGCCCTCTTTGCCTCAGAGTGGCCGGGCCAGGAAGTACGAGGTCTCCAAGGGCTTATCAGAGTAAGGGTAAGTGGGGTCACTCCTGCTTCTCCCCTTGGTTACTGTATTCCTAAATTCTTCCTTATGGAGACATAGCACCATAAAGTTCTTTGATTCAACCAATGCTCTGTAGCAAGTACTGCCCATCAGTGTCCCATTTGGGCCAGAACTTTATACTCTCACCTCCTTTAATCACTAGATGTGGGCCGCCTCAAAGAGGATGTGACCTTGGGGAAAGGGACTCTCAGCAGCTGAGGCAGAGGTGACAGCCACAGGCAGTCAGCTAACCGTACTGCCCACAGAGGGGGGCAGCGAGCCCTTCCCTGAGGGTGCATTATGAGTGAAAGGACCCAGATTAACCTCGTGCCCCTCCTTCCCCCTCCCCCACCAACCCACACACCTTTTTCCTTAAACTTGCTGTCCTCATGGTCCCAAGATGATAACATGTTTCTAAGAATCACATCTAGAGAAAGAAAGGGGCTATTTCCTCCAGTGTCCCCTTGAGAGCAAGGAACCCTTTCCTAGGACACTGCAGCAGACTTCCTCTCTTGTTTCACTGGCCAGAAAGGGAAACTGCATGGTTTTGGAAGGCCTTCTGGGGCCCCAAATTTTTATCACCTGGTCCCAAGACCCATCCTCTCAAGAGACTCCCTCTGGGCCCGTCCACAGTCCCTCCAGGATCTCTTCAAAATTCATTCATGAATACAGCGGAATATTACTCAGCCATAAAAGGGAATGAAATTGGGTCATCTGTAGAGACGTGGATGAATCTAGAGACTGTCATATAGAGTGAAGTAAGTCAGAAAGAGAAAAACAAATATATATTAACGCGTATATGTGGAACCTAGAAAAATGGTACAGATGAACCAGTTTGCAGGGCAGAAATTGAGACACAGATGTGGAGAGCAAACGTATGGACACCAAGGGGGGAGAGTGGTGGGGGTGGTGGTGTGCTGAATTGGGCAATTGGGATTGACATGTATATACTGATGTGTATAAAATTGATGACTAATAAGGACCTGCTGTATAAAAAAATAAATTAAATTAAATTTTAAAAAAATTCATTCATGAAACAAATGTATTGAGCATCCACTGGGCACCAGGCACTGTTCCAGGCACTTGGGGTATATCAGTGAACCAAACAGAGATCCTTGCCTTCATTGAACTTACATTCTAGTTGGGGGCAGGGAGATATTTATGAGCACAAACAAGTAAATTAGTATGTTACAATGTGATAAGTTGAAACAAATAAAGAAGAAGCAAAGAAAAAGTAGAACAGAGTAAAAAGGATTGGGAATGCTGCAGAAAGGGACTGGCTGACTTAATAAACAAGGTCAGGGTAGGTCCCACTGGGTGAGATAGTAACAAAGTCCTAAGGAAGTAAAAGAGGTATCAAAGCGGAGAACTAGAGGAAAGGCATTCCAGGTGGAGGGTCAAAGACTGTAAGGTGGACATAGTCGGCGTGTTCAAGGAACAGGCCAGGAGGCGAAAGGTACCTGGAGTAAAGTGGGTGAGAGGGAGGATAGTAGGAGATCGGGTCAGAGAGCTAGCAGGGCCAGGTCATGTAAAGCCTTGCAAGCCAGTGAAGACTTTAGCTTTCCCTCAAGCGAAACGAGGAGGCTTTTCTGGGATTTGAGCAGAGAATTGACATGATTGACTTTTTTTTTTTTTTTTTTTGTACGCAGGCCTCTCACTGCTGTGGCCTCTCCCGTTGCGGAGCACAGGCTCCAGACGCGCAGGCTCAGTGGCCATGGCTCACGGGCCCAGCCGCTCCGTGGCAAGTGGGATCCTCCCGGACCAGGGCACGAACCCACGTCCCCTGCATCGGCAGGCGGACTCTCAACCACTGCGCCACCAGGGAAGCCCTGACTTATATTTTTAAAGGATTGATCGAGCTGTTATGCTGAGAGTAGACTATTAGGGATGAGGTTAGAAGAAGGGAGACTTAGAGACTATTGCAGTAATCCAGGCAAGAGATGGTGATGGCTTGGACCAGGGTGGTAGGAGTGGAGGAGGATAGAAGTGATTAAATCTGGATGTCTTCTGGAGATGGAGCCAACAGATGCTGCTGATGGATGAGACGTGGAACGTGAGAGAGATGTGTCCAAGACTACTCCAATTGGAAGGATGCTGAGATAGAGAGGGATCAACTGAGATGAGGAAGGCAGGAGTGGGAGAGATTTGGGGGAACAGGAGATAGATCAGTAGTTGAGCTTTGGACACATTGATTCTTGGGTTCCCAGCGATTAGCATCAACTCAAAGCTAATGTCTAGTATTTCCTAAAAGGTCTGAATTTCCCCTTCCCCCTTACTTGGAGGAAGATTTACAGCATATGCTTGTGGCATTGCTACAAGGTCCTCCCTGAAGGGACCTGGCCTCCTATTCAATCAGGACTTCAGGTCTGTGAACTGGCTTCGATGTGGAAAGGTTGAGATGAAAGGTTGAGATGCTCCCTTGTGACAACAATTTAAGTTAGGCTTCTGCCCATAAGACATGGAGGTTTTTCTGTTACATAACTCAATCATATTTAGTAAGTTGCTCATCTGTTTCATTCCTAGAGACACTGATCAAAGATCCCTGCAAGCCAAGGGAATTTCCTGGCAGTCCAGTGGTTAGGAATCCACGCTTCCACTGCTGGGGGCCCGGGTTCGATCCCTGGTCAGAGAACAAAGATCCTGCAAGCTCTGCGGTGCTGCCAAAAAAAAAAAAAAAATTCCCTGCAAGCCGACACATCCTGATTCTTACTTCATCCTGCCTCATGTTACAGTAAAGGCCCCCGCCTTGCCTCAGGCAGTTCAGCTGCTTGGCCTCTTCTCCTCTAGGACCCCATCATCCCCAGTGAAGTCAGGGAGCCCATCTCAACAGTGCCTCCTTCAATATCCAAACCACAGAGGACACCCACCATAAAATTTTTCAAGGATACTGATGCTGCTGTCACTAATGCTTATCTCAACACCTAGGTGAAGAATTATTCTCTGAGCCCTCTTGGGAATGTACTTGTTGGGAATAGGGAGTATATGCAATTTCATGTGCTAAATCTTCTCCAACATTCCTATCTTTTTAGACATCAGATACATTCACCAGGAGAATGCTGGTATCTCCACCTCACAGAATACAGGTCACGTTGAGTACTAGGTTCAGTCAATCGAACAAGCCAACTATGAGAGCTACTTTCAGCTGCAAAAGATAACATATTAAATCTAGAATCTCTTGTAAGGGCGCTCATAACAATAAAATCCGTCTGATCCAGTGTTGTAGTCTTTCCTCCTTGACTCCACCCCAGCTCTACTCAATTAGATTCTCCAAGGAGGGAGGCCTGGCATCTGTCTTGTTAACAAGCATCCCAGGGAATTCCCTGATGGTCCAATGGTTAGGACTCAGAGCTTTCACTGCCAGGGAACTAAGGTTCCGCAAGTCGCCCAGCACAGCCAGAAAAAAAACATCCCAGGTAAACTTCATGTAGCCAACTGGAATCCACCCAAGGACCAGCTTTGGGGAACCACTGGTCTGATCCACTTTCCTCCTCTTAACAGATCAGAATCTGAGGGTGGAGAGAGAAAGTGACTTGCTCCAGACCAAAAGTGAGTTCATGTCCAAGTCAGGACCATAACTTTGGTCTCTTGACTCCTTATGGGAACTTCTGCTGCTCTTCCAGGCCAGCTTTACCACAAACCTGGAAATATCTGGTCAGCATACCTGAGAAATTAGTGTGGAGATGGGTTGGACTGGTGGGCAAACCAAGGCTGCACATGTTCAATGCTACAGGCACTGGGATGAAGGTGACCTAGTTTGGGAGAGAATGATGTGTTCCCTTCTGGTTGATCTTGGTTGTAAGGGACTAAAAAAATCAACCGAACAGGGTTAAGCCAAAAAGAAATGTACTGGCTTACCCGGTGTCAAGACCACGTGTAGGTTTTCTTCACACGTGATGAGATATGGAGGCTCCACTCATCCAGGTTGGTTTTCACTGTCTGTCCTCTGCTGACTCTGTCCTCGGGCAGGCTGTCCTCTCAGGGCTCTGTCTTCCCAGTTTCTTGCATAGCAGAGAACAGAGGGAAGCTTTGTCTCAGTCGTCACAGCAAAAGTCTCATCGGCTGTAATCAAGTTACATGTCCAGCTTTAAATGACGTACTGTAGCCAGAGAAATGTGATAGGCTTTTTGACCCACACTTAGGTCAAGTGCCCCACTGAGTCATGTTACCCCACTCTGGGAGCACAGGGACTGAGAGTGGGAGAAAAGTGGCCAAGATCAGGGTAAGAGTGCCAGGAGAAAGATGAGTAATTGCTGAAAGGTCAAAACTGCAGATGTTCCCAGTCCTAGGAACGATGGGGAACCTGACAACGGCCCTAGAGAAGGTGGCGGTTATAATCCGGTGGTGATGTTAAGGTGTTGGTTATAATGCTATGGTGGTGTGAGAGACGGTGGTTATAATGCCCACCTCTTGGGGTGTCCACCTAGTCCTCAACCTCCACTTTCTCTGGGAATTGCCCTATTCACATATAAAAGGGTAGGTCCTCACCTTCGGGTATGTTCAGTGTGACACAACACCTCCGTGGCCATAGCTCAGTGCTACATTTACAAGTGACCAGAGAGGCTCCCACCCATAAAGGGCCCTTGATATAAAAAGTACCCCAAAAGTCATTTATTAAGGACCACATGGGCATCTGCCACTCAGGACACAGTGCTCAGCGCTGCACAGTGTAAACTCAAACCCTCAGCATCTACTCAGCCCTAACACCATTCGGCCCCAGGGAAACAGACGCTTCTCCACACCTCTTGCCTCATCCTCCAAACAAAAGACGATTGCATCGCTCTGCCGGAAGGTTTCCACTGCTGCTGAAATTGCAGACAGCCACTGTTTGGAGTGTGGGGGAGACTGGGGAAAGCCCTTAGGTAAGAGAAAATGCAGATTAATTAACTGGTCAAATCTTTCCTCTCAGAGAGCATGAATGTGTAGATTCCTTCATAAGGGAGTATTGTTTCCCAGAAAATGCTAGCATCCATTTTCTTGCTTCACTTCGTGTTCCAGTGGGTAGCGTGGTATTTGCAATAGTAGCGTATGATGGCTGAGGAAGGTTCTGCAACATTAAACAATGCATTTTACACTTAAATTTGTAAATGAAGGTGAAGCATAATATGGAAGAAGTCTTCTTGCCAATTCTTTACTGTTATGAATCTAGACATTGCTTAATGAGATGGTAAAAGTCGTGATATAAGATATAGGGATTTATATGATGCCATTAAGATACATTGTAATATGTTCTGTGCCAATGATAATTTATCATATACACACCATTTAAATATTTGAACATGTTATGTAACACTTATAATTCATCTCTAAATTTAAGTATTAAGTATTGAAAATTTATTTTCAATTCTAACTGCTACTACCTCAGCAGAACAAAGTTTCCTCAAATTGAAATTTTAAAAACCTGAAAAAAAAATAACCAGACTAAGGAAAGGTGGTCTAATTAGACATTACTAACAGCAGAATACAAATTATGTGAAAATTTAATTATAGCAACACAATGGGTAATTTTGCTGAAATCAAGGCAAGAAAACTAGGTTTTATGGAATGAAGATATAATAATTTATTAATTATTCACATCTTTGTTTTTTCACTCATCTAACATTGCTGACCCTCATCTAACAAAACACCCCTGTATGCTCAATGATAATTAAATTCAATCATCTTTGGTACTTTGATGATTTTCTCTGTATAAAAAAATCAAAACATATTTTTCAGTGTGTCATTATGAAAGTGTATTTGTCAAGGTAGGAGGATAGATTTCTTGCCATTGCTTTCTATGAGAAGCCCCTGATTCCCTTCCACGTGTTCCTCTACTTTCCTTAGTGTAGACTGGATGCTTTTTGTTCCTTGTGCTCTATCTAAAGGCCACTTGGTGAAGACAGTGGTGGAAGGTGGAATGCTGGAGATGTTGATAAAGATGGGATGATGCAAGTGTAGGTGATAAGGCCTGGAGCACAATGCAGTTGGGGCTGACCTCCTTCCAATCCTTGCTTGGGTCCAGAAGACTTGAAGTCCTGCCCAGCCAACAGAAAAGCAAGGCAGGAGGGCCAGCGGGCAGGGAGAGCAGACTTGCTTGAGCCCCGCCTGAGGGGTAGAATCGAGGCAGGCTGTGCTGCTCAGTGGGTAAGAGCCGGCTCTGGAGTCCCAGCTCTACCATCTGCAAGCTGTGTGACCCTAGGTGAGTTACTTTGCCTCTCTCTGCCTCTGTTTACTCACCACGTCACGTGGGGTTTTGTGAGGAGTAAGAGAGGTACTGAGAGTCAAGCACTTAGCAGAGCGCCTAGCACAGAGTAAACCCTCAGTAAATGCAGTTGGTTTTGTTCTAACTCTAGGTTGTAAGCTCCTGAGAGCAGAAATCCTATCTGTTTTATTTCCGTTGTTCGTTAGCATCTTGTAGGTGTTCCGGGGGAAAAATGTTTAATGACACCCTCCTCCCCTCTTCGGCCGCCCCCGCGGCGAGTAGCGGGCAGCAGGCGGCGCCGGCTCTGCCCAGAAGCCACACCCCTCGGAGGGAGAGGGCGCGGGAGCCAGGCTATTGTTGTGGTCGAGATTCCTTCCGAAACGGAAAGCCCGGAATTAGGGGATAGCGGCTCTAATCCGTGCGGGGCTCACCCACGGCCGGCGCAGGGGGGCTCCTCCTGTGGTGCCGGGCGTTACAGACCCCACCCTGAGCCCCTCCCTCTCTCTGAACTCTCCACCTCCCACTGAACCCCAGTCCCCTGCCCTGAGGCCCCACCTCTCCTCTAAGCCCCCTTCTCTCACTGAGCCTGCCTTTGCTCGGTGTCCCCATCGCCTCCCTGCACCCGTCTCCTCACAGAAACCCCTCTCTTCCCTGCACCCCCTCTTCTCTCTCAGCCCTCTTGAGCACCGGCCCCCCTTCCCTCTTGGCAGCCGCCTTCCCTAGCCTCTTGCCCTCACTGAGACCCGGGCTCCTGCCGTCCCCTTAGCCTATTGCTCTCACCATCCCTCCCTCAACGACCCCCCCCCCGGACCCTGCCCTCTACAGCCTCCCCTCCCTCCCATCCCACCCCCATCAGAAATCCCCTCCAGACCCAGATCTGATACCCCCTCCTCTTTGAAAGCTTCCCACCCCAGCCCGGGCAGAACAGATGCCCCCCATGTGCCCTGCTTTGTTCGGCTTTGTAACAGCAGCGCTGCTCGCACTTGAGCTGTGATCAGTCCTTCACACTTCTGTTCCCCCCACCCCTGCAGCAGGGTGAGCTCCCTGAGAGCAAAAGCCAGGTCTGGCCCATCTGCTTGCACAGGGCAGTGTTCAAAACGACTTGGTGATGTGGCTGAGGGTGAGACTGTGGGATTAGAAAAAAAGACTTAGGCCGTCAGTGTCGGGGAAGGCGCTGGAGGGCGGGACCTGAGAAGCCACGACTCCTGAAATTTACAAGCACCTGAGGCACCAGGTGCTTTCTCAGGCACCACTTCTTTGTGCCACACAAAAGCTGGTCATACTCTCATTTTACACAGAAGGAAACTCAGAGAGGTTAAGTTCTTGCCTGAGGCCACAGAGCCAGTGACTGACTGACCAGGATTAGAATCAGAGGCACTGAGGTGTGGTTGCCTGTGGTGAGGGGGCAGTAGCTGGCTGGTGAGGGAAGTGACACATTTCTCCTCTGCGACAGTGTGGATCTGGGGCCTGAGGCTGGAGCTGAAGGGTCTCCTGACCTGTCCTCATCACTCCTGACACTGACCAGAGATGTGTCCCCATCCTCCCACCACCCTCTCCTGGAAGGAGCCAGTTCTGACTCAGCCATTCCCATCTACCCTCATCCTCAAGGTGATCCGGGAATGAGCTCGGAAATAGGAAGGAAACATCCCTCGGATTTGGCCTCCCCCCTCAACAAAGGTCCTGGCTCTAGGGCCAGAAGGAGTCACTTTAAGGCTCTCCCTGGGGACCCATGACCAGAAAGACAGATGATCCGATTCAAGTCAAGTGTGACCAAGAGACAGGCAGGGCAGGCAGCTGGATCTCTCATGATCTCCTCCACCTCCCACCTCTTTCAGGGCTGACTCCTTCAGGGCTCTCTCAGCCGAAAGCCAATCCATTCAAACCTCGCCCCCACGACTCTGCTCTCCAGGATGGTAGTATGTGTCTATTGACATCCTGGGATAGGGTACCGTCACCCCTCAGACTGGGAGCTCCTGAAAGCAGGGCTCTTTGACCAGTTCCCACCCCCAGACTCCTGAGGGCAGGGCTGTGTCTGGCCCTTCTGACTGGGGACTCCCAGGGCTGGGGCTGTGTCTCCCTACTCTGAGCACTCCTGAGGGGAGGTGGGCTCACTTTTAGTCACCCTCATCGGACTGGGGGCTACCCCAGGGCAGCACCTGCATTGTACTCTGGATCCCCCTCTTTCTGTAGCCCAGTATCTGTCCGGAGCTGAGAAGGAGGCCCCTGCCTGCCCTGCCACCCAACCCAGATGCTCCTTTAAGACCAAAGGGATGGGGGTTGTATAAGAGTCAGACACAACAGCCCCATCCTCCCCCTCCTTCACAGGCCAGGTTTCCTGCCATTGACAGCATCCCAGCTGGGCCCTGCCCGGCCTCATGCTTAACCCCTTCATGACCAGATCTCAGGGCTACTGGCCTGCACCTGCAACCTTCATCTATAAAATTAGGAAAATAATTGGGTTGTTTTGAGGATTAAATGTGTTAATCATTGTGTGAAGTACTCAGAACAGTGCCCTAGGATATATTAGTCTCTCAATAAAAATTAGTTCGTCCTAACTGTGTGAGCTTGGGTGAGTCATTTCACGTATCTGAGCCTCAGTCTCTTTAGCAGTCAAATGGAGGAAATAACAAACCTACTTCCGAAACATAGTCCTGGGGATGAATTGTGATAATGTATATGGGAGCATTTTGTAGAGTGCTGTAACAACACAATATGGAACTATCTATCATGAACAACAAAAAAAATACTCCCTCTAACTAGGTAATAAAAATCTCTTATCAGGAGATGGGCCTTCTGGTTTTCAGACTTACTACCTTACTTGACAGGCAGAGGGTGCATTGGAAAGAGTGGATTTGGGGTTGGAATTAAGTACCCCCCTTTAATCCTGTTTCCTTACCCATAAAGTGGGGTGGTCACTCCTGCTGGGTCCTCTGTTTAGGGTCCTTGGGAGGGACAAAGGAGATCAGAGAGCACAGGTGTGAATGTGCTTTGCAAACATTAAAAAGTGCTAGAAGGGAGAGAAAGGGATTTGTGAAAAGTGGCCATGGGGTGGTGGTGCAGGAACCCCTTGGCAAGGACATTGGTCTTTGAGCTCTGGGTACTGCAGAGTTTACCCACTGGGGAGAGAAGAGGGGCTCTCTTGGAACCAGCATTGTGGAGCCAGGGCTCCCCCTGAAGACATGAGGTGTCAAATAAGAAGCTGTGCTAGCTCTAGAATTTCCCAATGGGAGCAGAGAAGGAAGGAGGTCCTTTACCCAGGCTTGGCCCCAGAATCATCGCTTCATCACCCTCTTCCCAGACAATCCCATTTGCCATCAGAGGACCTTGAGCAGAGGCAGCTCCAATGGGCTCCCTTGTGACCTTCATGACAAGACTTGCTGGGAGGGGCTCACCCGGCACATCTGCAGCACCACTGCCCCCCGCCTTTAGGTTGCAGATTCCTGGCCTCACCCCTCGGGAGAGCAAGCTTGACACCATCCACACACCTGGACCGGGACAGGTCTAAACCTGCTACAGAGGGAAAAAGCTGGTTAACTAGAACCCTGCGCCTTCTCATCTGATTGAGGATGATCTGCCAAGGCCCAGCAGAGGGGGCTGACCCCACGTGAATCGCATGTCCCCACCCCAGGCCTCTGGAGGAAGCTTGGGAATCAGGAGGCCTTGTTTGGGGTGCTGGTTGTGCCCCAAGCTCACTGTGCCTCTGTGCAAATCACTTAACCTGTCAGGGACCGTATGACCATCTATAAAGTAAAGGAGCTGGACGTGGTCCAAAGGTCCTCTCCAGCACTGAGACTGTGACCAGGAAGGAGTTAACAGAGGCCAGGCTCCAGGTCAGGAAGGCAAGGGTTAACCTGGGGGGGTGGAGGCTCTCTTGGCTTTTCCTGTGTAGAGTGAGGTTTGGCTGCCACCAAAGTTACTTCCAGTCCCTGCTGTCCCTCCTGCCTTCAGTCTGGACCTGCCTGGGGACACTGGCATTCAGCCCCACCATGCAGAGGTGAGCCCATCCTGAGCCCAGGGCTGGGGTGGGAGGGCACCCAGGGACCCAAGGGCAAGGAGGCTGGCACCAAGCCAGTGAGCACAGTCCCCTAGCCTGCATCTGTATCCAAAGCCAAATGCTTGGGCAAAGTTCGGACCCACCGACCCCAGTACCGTGAGAGGGTGGGCAAAGGGGTGGCGGGCGCAAAGATGTCTGCCAGGCTTCTAGGGTGGAATGTCTGTGGTTGGGCACCAAGGCAGCCCAGAAGGCAGGGAAGAGGCAGTGGACAGCAAACTATTTTGGTCCCTGTGTTTAGGAACTTTTTATAGCCGCCTGCTCAGGGCTCGGAAGAGTAGGAGGGGACGGGAGGGTACCCTTGAGGTCAGACAAGCACAGTGCCCTCCTGGGACCTTGGAATCTGACCTATTGCCAAGTTTAGTCCTTGGGAGGCAGGAAGGAGGGCACTGCCAGGCTTTCCTTGTTGCCTGGTTTCCCAGTCACCAACTACCTATGGACTGACTTGCTAGACCCTAGATGGGTGTGTGTGTGTGTGTGTGTGTGTGTGTGTATACACACAGGCTGCCCTGGGGTGGGTAGGGTTGGCAGTCTCTGCCCCAAGGCCCCTTACCAAGGCTCCCCTTCCCCCATCCCTGGCAAGCTCTGTTCCTTTGTTGCCTGCAGACCTGAGGTCTCCTCAGCCCCCAGAACTGATGTGTCCCTCTCAGCTGAATGGAGGATGGGGGGAGCAGGGAAACAGGGATGGGGTAGAGTGTACTGAGCCGTGTGGGTGGCCCATTCTGTTACTGCCAGGGGAACTGTCAACTCTTGATTTACAACCCCTCCGGCCCCCCTTCCCCAGCAGAAGGGAGCTGGATGAGAAGGGTCACGGGGTTTTAGGACGAGGGACCCTGAGGGCAGGTTTCTGGGAGCGCAGGTTATTGGGAAGAATTAGTGGAAGGAAATTTTTAGTGAGATAAGGGGCCAATCTCTAGCAGAAAGTGCTTGGTTTTATAGCAGCAGGAATAGAAGCAAAACATAGAGGAAAGTTTTGATAGGCAAGTGAGATACTCATTTGGAACTAGTTCTGGACTGTAAAGCAAAGAGATCTGGGTTCCAGTCCTGGGCCCAAACTCTCAGTAAGACCTGAACAAGCCTCCTCCTCTCTGGGCCAGTTTTCTCTTCTATGAAATGGAAATGCAGAGGTAAACAAGGTGATGTATGCAGTTGGGCATTGTGGAATTCCCTTCGCAGGGGCACAGAGCAGGTGGCAGGTAGCTGGCTGAAGTGACCTGGTGACCACCTCCCTCTCTTTCCCTGATGGCCCTGCTGGGCCTGGGCAGGGCAGTTGGCTGCAATTACTGGAGGCTCCTACCCTGTGGTTATATCCCTGACCTCTGTGTTTGGGGGCGGGAGGGGGGGGTCCTGCTGGAGCCAGCATGTGGCTGGGAAGCCTCCTTGTCTTGGACTCAGAGTTGCTAGGTTGGGAAGAGGTATTTTTTCCGGTTGAGGCTACTGTCGGGAATCGGGCAGGGACCAGCCCCATTTCCTTTTCCAAGTGTCCTGCTTGCCGATGCCTGCTTGGCATGGCCCTGTGGCCAGAATGGGGCACCCTCAAAGGGGCATATGTTTCTGGGTGGCCAGGGAGCCCCTGCCCATTGTCTCTGAGGGATGGGCGTGGGAGGGATACCTGAGCCTCTGCCCCCTGGGCATGGCACCTGGCTGACTTGGATGGGGGAGGGGTGGCTGGCTGAGCCTATTCCCAGGAACGCCTGCAGGAGAGGGGCAGGGACATTTCCTACTCTCCCCCTAACCATTCCTCTTTCTCCGCAGGTCCCAGGAGGCCCCAGCAAATTGCTCTCAGCTCCTCAACTGTCTGCCTACCTCCAGGGGCTTATGGGGCACTGTCCTGCCCAGTTCTGCTAAGATGCTCCTGGCCTCTCCCTCCACCCCATCCAGGGGACGGACCCCCAGCGCTGTGGAGAGGCTGGAGGCCGACAAAGCCAAGTATGTCAAGACGCACCAGGTGATAGCGCGACGCCAGGAGCCAGCTCTGCGTGGGGGTCCCGGGCCGCTCACCCCGCACCCCTGCAACGAGCTGGGGCCCCCTCCATCGCCCAGGACGCCCAGACCTGCCCGCCGGGGCAGTGGCAGGCGGCTGCCCAGGCCTGATTCCCTCATATTCTACCGCCAGAAGCGCGAATGCAAGGCTTCAGTGAACAAAGAGAACGCCAAGGGCCAGGGGCTCGTGCGTCGCCTCTTCCTGGGCGCCCCCCGAGACGTCGCTTCAAGCAGCCCAGGCTCAACGGAGCGACCCGCGGCTCCTGGGGGTTGGGCCGCGCCCCAAGATGCCCCAGACGCAGCGGGAAAGCGGGCATTGTGCCCCACGTGCTCGCTGCCCCTGTCGGAGAAGGAGCGCTTCTTCAACTACTGCGGTCTGGAGCGCGCGCTGGTGGAGGTGCTGGGCGCCGAGCGCTTCTCTCCGCAGAGCTGGGGCGCCGACGCCAGCCCCCAGCCCGGAACGTCGCCGCCGCCCGGCTCTGGGGACGCCAGCGACTGGACGTCCAGCGACGGCGGCGCAGAACGCCGGGACCGTGCTGAGTGCGGCGGCTCGGAAGCGGCGGGCTCGGCGCGGGACGGGCGCCCCCAGGTGTCGGTGGTGGAGCGCAACGCGCGCGTCATCCAGTGGCTGTACGGCTGCCAGCGCGCCCGCGGCCCGCCGCGCGAGTCCGAGGTGTGACCGCCGCCGCTCGTGAG
Organism: Monodon monoceros; assembly: GCF_005190385.1. Lineage (NCBI taxonomy): Eukaryota > Metazoa > Chordata > Mammalia > Artiodactyla > Monodontidae > Monodon > Monodon monoceros. Next base: position 160,703,201 of record NW_021703774.1, on the reverse strand, counting down.
CAGGCTCTGGTGGAGTCCGGGGTCCGGGGAAGGGCAAGGGGTGAGCGCGGGGTTGGACCCAGGCACGGGCGGGGACACCCTGCCTCTCACGCGCCGGGTGCTTTTGGGCAAACCCTTCCCTTTGGATCTCGGTTTCCCCTCGTCAACCTTGGGAGGATGGGACAAAAAGATCCCGAAGGCCCTTCCCAGCGCAGGCGGCGGACGGGGACGGGGCGGCCTCGTGGCCCCTGTGGAGGCCGGGAGGCTAGTGAAGACTGGACGAGTGAAGACTGGGGTGGGAGATCAGAGAACCTGCTGAATAAAGTCAAAAAGTTATTTAAAGGAGTCGAGAGGCTGGATTACAGAGCAGACGCGCGAGGGTTTTGGAGTGTGGGTTCCAGGCAGAATGTGCCTCTCGGGACCGCAGACACACCCCTCGGTGATCAAAGTATATTTGAAATGGTCACAAAGCGCTTGGCAAAGTTCCCGGCATATAGGAAGTGCTCAATAAACGAAGCCGCTATGACCACCACCGAATTAGCACTAACACTATTATGATCGTCTCCGCCACCGACCCCCCCCCCCAGGAGGGTCCAAATTAGAGCTGGGAGCCAGGAATCGCGCGTTTGGGGAGGGGTCTGCTCCAGAAATCTGGAGTTCACGAGCCCCTGAAGGCTCCCATTCCTGGAGCTTTGCTACTCATTTTGGTTACTAGATATGAAGGGCTGAGATGTGGAGGTTCCAGAATCGAGGACAATAAAGGACTCTTCAAACCAGGACTTTGCCAACCCGCAGCCTCACATCTTGTCACCGTCTTCCTTTCCCTCAAAGACAAACAAGGTCACCTGTTTCCTCACACGTTCACACCTGTAAGTCTTTGTTCACGGCCTTCTCCCTTTGCCTGGGTTACCTTCCCCTTTCTCTCCACTCATTCTTCTAAGATTACATATACGCATTCTCTCTCAGGAACTCCTGAATTTCCCAGCCGGGGTCATCTCCCCTGAGCTCCCAACTACAGCCTTATTTTTGTGCCTCAACTTATCACCTTGTGTGGGACCCGCTGGTAGTCTGGGTTCTCTTGTTAGTCACTGACCTTCCCCTAGTACAGGGACAGCCCACGTAGCAAGGCCACAAGAAACGTTTGTCGAACTAAAAGGGGCTGGACAGGGCGGCGGGACTTGTCCTTTAGGGTACCCCAGATTCCTGGAAAGTTGTACCCTAAATCGAACACAATCTACCCTGATACCTAAGAGGTCTCTGGTCATTTTCTCCTTGTACGTTTGTGGGGGGAGAAGGCGAGGACCACTCCAGCTGGACCCTGCCCTGAGGTTGCCCACCCAAAAGCAGCCTTCCCCGCCGTATGGACAAAAGCACGCGGTCACACGGAGTGTCGGGCCAGGGTTTTTTTTATCGTGGGAGGGGAGGAGCGGTCGCCCAGTTAGGCCGGCAGACTAGTCGCCCTTGGGCGCAGCTTTCACCCTCATCTCGGCCAGTTTGTGGGTGAGAAAGCCCCACTTGAAGCCGGCTGCGGGATCGGCTTCCCGCGGCTCGGGGCGCTCGGCGGCCTCGTCCCCGGCTTCAGGGTCCCGATCCGGAGTGGGTTCCGCGCCGCTCAGCATGGACGCTGCCGCCGCCTGCTGCTGCTGCTGCTGCTGCTGCTGCCACCTGCTGGCGAACGCGTCCCAGAACCCGGTCCCGCGCGTCTCCGCCGCCGCCGCCGCCGCCTGAGAGGAGGGCTGCGCCGCCAGCGGGCTGCAGGAGAGAGGCGGGGTCAGGGGCTGGCCGAGAGGCCCCGGAGAGGACAAAGGACAGGAGGCGGGGTCAAGGGACCAGTAGTGGGGCCAGTGGGGCCCGGGTGAGGTCAAGGGCTGGAGGGGCCCGGGAGACTGGCGGCAGGGCCTGGAGGCAAGGGGAGGGCTCAGAGGCACTGGGAAAGGGGGCTGGGGTGGGACAGGGTCAGGGGATTAGGTGAGGGGTCTGGGAAGAGGGGACCGGGATCAGGATCCCTGGGGAGAGAGCTGGGGTCAGGGGTTTAGGGTAGAGGAGAGGGGCGAGGCCAGAGGAGGGGAGCCAGAGGCGCAGGGTCTGGGAAGGTGGAGGAGGAGGAGCCCTGAGAGAGGGGCGGGCGGAAGGATGCGAAGAGACTGTGGGACCCGAATGGGAACATTAGATCCGGGGAGGGGGCGGGGTCAGACTCTGGGGGCGGTCGTTCCGGAACCCGAGGGCAGAGCCCTGGGGAAGGAGACGGGGCGGGGACAGGGTTCTGGCTCTGGGATGGAGGAAAAGAGGGTCCAGAAAAATGAGGGTCGCTGGGTAGAAGGATGGGTGGAGCGACCCCGAGGGAAGGAGAAAGGCCTAGATCAAAGGCTTACGGGAGAGGGGAACTAGGGAGGTAGCAAGTAGATGTGGGGGGAAGGGCAATCAAGGAGCAGCGATGAGGCTTGAGGTAGGGAGAGGGGGTGAGCGGGAGGGAGAAAAGGAACCCTGGGGCAGGAGAGATGGGTGGGTCAGGGGGAACCTAGGGAAGAAAGGAATAGGGGAATGCCAAAAGGGAAGTGTGACTGGGCTGGAGGAAAGGGCAGAGATGGAGTGTGTGCCAGAATAGAGCTAGGAGGAAGACAAGGCCCCGGGTCTGACCCTCTACGCCCCCAGCATCAAAGACCTGCTAAGACAGTGGTTCCTAAACTATTGTCCTCAAGTCTTCAGGGAGCTCGCTGAAAATATAGATACCAGGCCTCAGCCAACACCGGCTGAATCAAAATCTTTGAGGGAGGGTCTGGGAATTTGTGTTTGTCTCAAGTTCCCTGGGAGGATGAGCGTTTAGACCAATACTTGGGAACCACTGATCTGAACCACTCTCTGTTCCAAACACCTAAAACTTCTCTCCTGGGTTCCCTTCTTCTAGGGAGATGACCCCTCCCACATGGATGGGGAGAGAGAGCCCATAATACCTTTTAGCATCTCAATCCCAACAGCTGGTAAATTCCTCCTGAGATCTAACCTAATCTCCCAGATATGCTGATTGGGCCTCTTTCCTGCTGAGAGAAACAGAAACAGCCAGGGGCTGGCCCTCCCCAGTCCTCCGTAGTCAGAAAGAGGAAAGGACATGGGAGAAGGGGATCCCCAGGCCCATCCCAGACCCCCTCAACACACACACGTACTGGTCAGCACAGGGCTCTGGTGGCAGCAGCTTGTCCTCGTCTTCTTTGTTAAACAGAGACGACATTGTCAGCCAGCCTCTCACCCCAACCCCCTGAACCTGGGAGAGAGGGGCTGGGAGTCAAGGAGGGCCCCCAGCACCACCTCCCAGGACTCCACAGCAGCTTCTGCCAGGCTCCCCAGGGTTGGGGTGGAAGAAGGGAGAACTCACCCGGCGGGCCAGCTGTGACATGGGATTGAAGGCCTCTTCAGCTGGTTCTGCTGCCTCAGACTCCACTAACGCTGGGTTCTCCTTCTGGGACACAAGACCCCTACCCAGCATGAGAGAGGCCCCAGAGGAATATGACCTCCCTCCCCCACTGCTAGCCTGGTACACATAGACTGGGCACCTCCAAACCCCATGGAACAAGACGCACACCTAGGCCCCTGACACCCTCCAAAAATACACGCAGCTGTACCTCTACGCAAATCTACCTGTCACACATTTCCTGTACAGTCAATCCCCGCAGACACCTTTGAGCTCACATACTGCCCACCCACAGACACATGCAAAACATGTGGACAAGGGCTTGCACGCCAGTGTAGACACACACCTGTACAGGAGCGTGCCTCCGCATGGCTACAACTCTTTCCCTGTACGTACACAGATATATGTGCTGTGAGGCACCTACACAAGGACACTTACACAGTTATACCATTCACACCTGTGCACTTCCACAACTGGAGACAGCTGCATGGAGGCTCCCTCACAGCACACAAAACCTCTCCACTCATCCACAGACACCAAGACACAGATGTTCACACACACCCAAACACACATGCCATACAAACAGTACCTGCAAATGCCTGCATGCCTCTGTAGACTTCTGCCCCCAAAAAACACACCTGAAAACACCTGTAACCGGTTCACACCTGCACACACACCTTAAATGGGGATTCCACATGGATGCCAATCCCAATACTGACCCACAGATACTTCTACACAGGGCCAGCCTTAGACACCAACCTGTGTAGACAGACACGTGTTCACACTGACATACACACACCCCAGCACTAGTTCCTGCCTCTGCCATATCTGTTTGTGCAATTGCCATTTATCGCAGCCTCCAGAGGTAAGGCTGTTTTGGAGCCTTTTCAGTTTTTCTTTTTAAATGTCAGAGTAAACATGGTCCAAGTATGGCTCTGTCCTGTTGCTGCTACAGTAACCCTCAGTGTACAAGTGCCACTTCCCCTACTTCCCGGGGGCTTGCTTCCTCTCAAGGTGAGTCATCCTGCTTTTGCTCAGCTCTGCCCATTAGAAAGTTGTGTCAAGCTGAGTGTATCTGTGTGGGTACTGCGCATTGGTCCTAAAAGGATCCCTTCCGTGTGGCAGCCCTTGAGATCTTTGGAGACAGTGACCACTCTTCCAGTGCCCCCGAAGTCTTTTCTTCCTTGGTTTTCTGGAACGTCCTGACTTCCTGACACTGCACCGTGCCATTGGTCATCCATGAATTACCAGTTGCTTCTGCACAAATCTCTCTTTCTCTCTCTCTCATAGCCAGTCCCTTGCCCTTCTTAGTATCTGTCACTCCTGCTGCCCCTCTGCCCATGCCCCATCCAGCAAGCAGGATATTACCCACCTCCTCTGCCAGGTCCTCCTCAGATTCCCCACTCAGGGTCTGTAGCACTTTGGACTTGTAGGTTTTCCAGAAGGTTTGGTTCATGGCTGCAGGGGAAATGGGCCTGGCACCCAGGCACGGGAAGCACCCAGTGTGTCTGGCTCCAGGAACTTGGTGAGGCTGAGAGCCTGTCCCAGGGATCAGGTGACCTCATTAAAGATGCACCAGCCTCCCCAGATGGCACAGTGCCCAGCAGGTGAACCCGATCCAAAGGAGTCTGTGGTGAGAGCCAGCTTCTGCCACTTCAGCCCCTCGTCTTGACCCATATTCGCCAAGAATAATGAAGACTCCCTCCACAGAAGCCTCCTTCCTGAGCCTAGGAGTTCTTGAATTTGATCATTTGGAATGGCTCCAGAAATATTCTCTTCCATTCACGAATTCCATTTACAAAGTCCTTGGGCTCAGGACCCACAGTGGTTCCCTCTGTGACTGTAGCCATACCAGCTGTGCCCTCAACAGGGCTCTGCCCTATGTCTGCACTCAGCCTCTGTGAACTGGAGTGGGAAGGTCCCAAGGCTCCCAGTCGGTGCCCTGGGCTTACATTTCACTGCTTTGTCTGGGCTGGAAACTGATTCCTCTCCCCAGGGATGCACGTGCTGGTCTCCCTGTTTCCTGGCAACAGGTTCCAAAGAACCGGAGCCCCTGAATTATTGCTGAGTTCCTCTGGTCAGCCTGGAAGGCACCAGGCTCTGGTGCATGGGAAAAGGCTCTCTGGCCCTCTCCCCACTCTGAGGACACAACACCTTGGCTGTATCTCTCCCTTTGATGCCAGCCCACGCCTGGGAGTCCAGGGCTCAGAGAAGGGGCTCAAAGATGGGAGGTCCTTCTGTGAGCATCTCCTTTTCTTGTGAGAGGAGCCGACCCCTCTTGAGTCTGACAGTACGCCTAAGCACTGTGATCTCTGGGGAGGAATAACTGGGGAGGGGTGAGAAGTGGCGAGGGCTTTCTCAGGGACTAGAGGTATTTCTGTGGGGGCCGGGATCCCAAACTTATTCACTCTCGTTCATTTATTAATTTATTAACATCACAGACATTTTTCAGTGCCTCCCAAAGATGCAGCATCCCCCCCGACACGCGCAACGTGGAGTCTAAGATCTGGGAACCAGGAAGGGGTGATAAGGCCAGAGGACGGTGCTGTGGGCCAGGCGGGGCGGGCAGGGCAGCGGACGGGCCGGCATCCCCCCAGGGCACGCACCACCCTGCCCTTCCATTGACGGAAGAGGACGCTTCGTGGGGCCCGGCCCCGAGCTCCGTCACTGACATCGACGGCCGCCTGGGGGCGCTCGAGGCGCGGCCCGCGCGAGTGACGTCATCAGAGGCGGTCTAGCAGAGCCTGATCATTCCCAGGGCGTCACAAGGCGTCATTGAGCAGTCCGGAAGCGCCCACGCGTGTTCTCCCAGCTCGGCCCTGGGACCCCTAGTCCTGCTGTCACCCGCCATGGGTCGCTCCCGCCGGACGGGCGCGCACCGAGCGCACTCCCTGGCCCGCCAGATGAAGGCGAAGCGGCGGCGGCCGGACCTGGATGAGATTCACCGCGATTTGCGGCTCCAGGTTGCCGCACGGCCCCGGCCAGACCCAAGCGCGGAACCCGATCCCGACCTGCCAGGGGGCGGCCTGCATCGCTGTCTGGCCTGCGCGTGAGTTACGGCCGGGCCCAGCCTGAGGAGGAGAAGGGTCCGCGGAACGGGACGGGGGTGTGAGATCCGGGTCCCGGGACGCGCAGGGTCTCTTCTCCTGGGACCAGTGGGTCTGCCGGCCTCCCATCCCTTCAAGCCCGGAGCCTAGCATCAGGGAATGAGCTAGGGTCAGGGAAATAGGCGTACCTGAGAGGCATCACCTTTTAACTATCCTCCTTACCCCCCATCCCTACAGGAGGTACTTCATCGATTCTGCCAACCTGAAGACCCACTTCCGATCCAAAGACCACAAGAAAAGGTATGAAGTAGTAAGGAGAGGATTGATGGATGTGTCCCGGGCAGACAGGGCTTGCATCTGGTCAGCTCTCAACTCCTATTCTTTTTCCCAGGCTGAAGCAGCTGAGTGTGGAGCCCTACAGTCAGGAAGAAGCAGAGAGGGCAGCGGGTATGGGTTCCTATGTTCCTCCCCAAAGGCTGGCAGTGCCCACAGAAGTATCCACCGCGGTCCCTGAGATGGACACGTCTACCTGACATGGCCTGAGGATGCAAGGCAGAGGAGCTGCCCATGGACAGTGATGCAAGGGCCAGGCTGGGAGAGACTATGCCAGTCTCTTTTGGTTTGGGAAGTAGATGGCCTCTGCCGGGTGCCCTCCCTCCCAATAAAAGAACTGGATAAAGAGAGCTTGCCTCTGACTCGCTAACCTCCAGGCCACTCCTCCAAATTCAAGCCCTGTAAGGGTTTCTTTCTACTCCTGTGTACAGGGCCCAGGGTGTTTGCTCCCTACTTGATTCAGCTTTAGAACCTGCATCCTTTCCTTCTCTCAGGGGTCCTAGCATCTGAGCTGAAGCCCCCTATTGCAGCCCAGGTGTGTGTGGGGGATGGGTAGGATCAGGTTTATACTACCTTGCTTCCAATGAGGGCAGGGAGTGACCCCCCCTCAGAAAAGAAGTAGGCTTCTGAGATTGTAGCCCCCGCGAGTCACCTACCCCCCAGGGCCCAGGTGAGAGGCTGCCTACTTCATCATGGAGCCTGTGGCGGCCGCCGCTGCCCCACCATCTTCCAGACAGCATAGCAGGAGCCGCCCAGCCCGAGGATAGCCAGCAGTGCAGCCACGATCCCCACCAGCGGACTCCGGGGCTCTGCCCTCAGGTCCCCGGCTATCTGCATCTGGAGGTGCACAGAGGGTCCACCTGAGGGGTCAGCTGAGACTTCTGGGAAGGTGGGGGGTGGAAAGGGGCTGAGAAGCTACAGCTGCGGCAAGGAGATATGGATACCATTGCTGCCCCAGGGAGATTCCACCCCAATCTCTCTCGCTTCACTGCCTATGTGGGCTATGTGGGCCCTGGCTGCTCAGGCGGCAGGGAACGTGACAGCCTGGCTGCTGGGTATCATCCCAGCCATGGTAGGGGGAGGAAGGGGTCGGTCCCAGAAGCCACCGTTTGGGGTGCTTACCTGTAGCACTCGGAAGTAGCCAGGTGTCAGGCGTCGAAATCGCATGGTGGGTGCCGCTAGTCTTCCTGATGTCCTGTGGGATGGAAGCGGGAATGAGGACCAGTGGCGTTCATGGTACCAAGAAGCGGAAATCAGGACAGAGAGGATGCTCACCAGCGTCTGCCTTCCCAGGTCTGGCAGGGGGCGGGGCAGCTAGACCTTTAAATCTGTCCCTTCCCCCTCCTGCCCGCCCTGCCAGCCTTAGGAGCAGCTGTCAGGAGAGATCAGCATCAGGCCTGAGCAGCACCTCCCCCACCCACCAGGGAGTCCAGGCCGGGTAGGCAGGAGAGGCCTTGCCTGGCAGTGTTGAGAAGTCTCAGGCCTGGACCAGGTATGGGAGGGCCTCCCAGCCCTGGTCGTGGCCCTAACCCTACCTCAGATGATTGGATGTCACCAGTCAGCTCTGAGCAAAGGAGGGGTTGGGTGCCTTATTAGCACCCCCTCCAAACAGGAATAGGCCTTTTTCACTTGGTTTCTGTTGGATCAACCACACCTACCTTGGGGGAAAGCACATTCCACCCCTTTCCCCAAGATGGAGTTCCTGTAGGGACTTCCTTACCTCAGCTTGGGGACAATAATAAAAGATCTGCATCTTAAGAAAGCTGTCTGAGGGCTTCCCTGGTGGTGCAGTGGTTAAGAATCCGCCTGCCAATGCAGGGGACACGTGTTTGAGCCCTGGTCCGGGAAGATCCCACATGCCGCAGAGCAACTAAGCCTGTGCACCACGTCTACTGAGCCTGCGCTCTAGAGCCCGCGAGCCACAACTACTGAGCCCGTGTGACACAACTACTGAAGCCCACATGCCTAGAGCCTGTGCTCCGCAACAAGAGAAGCCACCACAATGAGATGCCTGCAAACCGCAACGAAGAGTAGCCCCCAATCGCCGCAACTAGAGAAAGCCTGTGCACAGCAGCAAAGACCCAATGCAGCCAAAAATAAATAAATAAAAATAAATAACAATAACATTTAAAAAAAAGAAAGCTGTCTGAGGTGTGCTAAAAAATAGTAGCTGACTGGGAGTTCCCTGGTGACCTAGTGGTTAGGATTCCAGGCTTTCACTGCCATGGCTTGGGTTCAATACCTGGATCCTGCAAGCCACGTGGTGTGGCCAAAAAAAATATAGTAGTTGACTGTGCTGGGCATTATTCGTATGATTTCATTTGGTGTTGATTAACTCATAAAAATGGGGGGACAAGCATATTTCCAGAATAGCATGTAGAGTATCTGCATATAGAGAGAATGGAAGAACACCCAGAAAACTTAACAGTGGCCCCACCTGGGCAACAGGATGGGGACATGCTGGGGAAAGGGCACGTCCTCCTTCCACTTAATGACCTACTGTTATCGCTGAAATTTTTACAGCAAATAGATCCAAAGACCTTTCATAAACTCACAAAACTACCTTCAAAATAGAAGCTACCATTTACTGTGCCCCTAACTGCCTAGCCCTGCCACGTGTTGGGGACCCAGAGTAAAGGCACTGGTGTGGTTGTTAGGACCCCAGTCCTTTACAGGGAGTATCTGAGTACACGTGGTGAGTTCTTGTTGGTTTCTCCCCTACAGGATTGTGAGTTCAGGGAGGGCAGAGGCTGGCTGGCTTCTCCCCTCTATCTTGTGCCAGCTCAGGGTAGGTGTTTGATGAAATCAGGATGGTGGAGATAGGTCTGTGTTTATTGGATTTCCCCAGAGTGCCACAGGGAGGCCAGTGTAAGAAGAGGCAAAATCATTAAAGGGAAAAGCACCGAGGAGTGTTAAAGGGATACACACAGTGCAGCATATGAGGACATGAGGCCAAGGACAAAGCCAGAGAGGTGAGGGCTAAATTGCAAATTGGGAGCCTACTGGCTCACAAATGAGGGAGCAAGTCCTATGGGGACCTGGTGAACTGCAGTCCCCTTGAAAGGAAGCAGCCGACGACGTGCACTCATGTTTGATGCCACGTGTGAAGGTGGGATGGGGTGAACAGAGCTGGCCAAGTTTCAGAGAACTCAATTTGTATGTGAAATTGTTAAATGATGACAAAACACACACACCACATGGACGTCTGTGGGCCAAATTCAGACTTCAGGTCTCTGGGTGACAATCAAGATCATGACAGGCTTTTGAGGCCAGGTATTGGGGCACTGGTAGAGATTCCAAGTTAGGTGACACAAAGGGGGCAGGCCTCCCAGGCCCCTCCCCACGGAATTAAAGCAATAATAACTCATATCTACCTCATATTACAGATTTCAAAATATTTAAAAGACATCCTCACAGAGCTAAGGTCTAGTCACACACCCCCCCAGCCCCTGGGTTTTAGAGAGGAAGAAACAGATTCAGAGAGATGTAAGGGGTGGGCTCAGTCACACAGCAAGTGGAACTGATTTTTTTTTTTTTTTTTTTGGCTGCCCTGGGTCGTAGTTGAGGCACGTGGGATCTTTTTTAGTTGCAGCACACGGACTCTTAGTTGCGGCGTGTGGAATCTAGTTCCCGGACCAGGGATCCAACCCAGGCCCCCTGAACTGGGAGCATGGAGTCTTACCCACTGGACCACCAGGGAAGTTCCGGAACTGATTTTTTTTTTAAATTGAGATGTAGTTAATTTACAAGTGTTAGTTTCAGGTGTACAGCAAAGTGATTCAGTGATATATATATCTGTGATATATTCAGTGATATATATATATATATATATACCTATTATATATTTTTTATTTTTTTATTTTTTCTTTTTTTGCCTGCACCACACGGCATGCGAAACTTCCCTGACCAGGGATCAAACCCGTGCCCCCTGCAGTGTAAGCGCAAGCGTCTTAACCACTGGACCACCAGGGAAGTCCAAGAATATATATATATTCTCGCATATATATTCAAATTCTTTTTCCTTATAGATTAGCACAAAATATTGAGTATAGTTCCCTGTGCTGTATAGTAGGTCCTCGCTGGTTATCTATTTTATACATAACAGTGTGTATGTTCATCTCAAACAGGTGGAACTGATTCTGCCTGATTCCAAAGTCCTGGGAGTCCCCTGGCCTGGGATGACGATAATGATGATGGTAACTGCAGATACGTAGTCTGTGTCAGACATTGCTCTAGAGGAAAGCTCTTGACCTGGGCTTCCCAACGCAGGGGGCCTATAAACTTGCATGGCAAAAAAATTGTATATTTATTTTCACTAACCTCTAACTAAAATTTACCATTTCCTTCTTTATGGATTGAAATATTAGCAGTATCTGTGGCTTTGTCACCAGTAGAAATCACAGATATTTTCATATCAAATTGTAGTTATCACAAGTATCCCCAAATATCACTTACGCTCATAACGATCTCAAAATGGTGACAGTTATTAACCCACTGCTAAATCACACTGTTTCAGACATTCCTGCAGCATGGCTGCCATTGATGGTGCCCAGTAGAGGGTCAGTGACCAAATGGTGAATCCATCTGCTCTCACGTTGGTCACCCAGCTTATGTGTTACTCTCTTGCATCCCTATCTGTAGGTGTTTGCTGATCAATAAGTGCAAGGAGGTGAGTCAGAGACCATCTCCACGGTTCGGTGTTATTCATGCTGAGTAACACCATGCTGATCATTAGAAAAGGAATTTAATTTGCCAGTCTTGTTATTTAATGCTGATAAATGCATATTACTATATCACAAATTTGTGGTTTTTAATATATTTTGATAATAACTGTCCTCCTTGTAATCTTCAGCATTTTGCTTTATGCTTTCAAAAGCCTCATTCTAAGAAACTGTCCAGGGTTTCCACCAGATTGCCAAAAGGGTCCACGGTGCAAAAAAAGAGGGGGCTAAAAACCAGTTCTAAATGTTGTAGAGCTATTAACACAGGTACTCTGCATAGCAGCCCTCTGAAGTAGGAACTATTATATCCATTTTACAGACAGGGAAAGTGATGCCTGGTGGGTAAGCTTAGCCCTTGGTCACACAGCTAACAAGCTGCCAAGTCAAGATTTGCACCCAGGCTCTGGCTTCCTAACCTCTGCGCTTTGCTGCCGTGCTCACTGCTCACTTTTTGGCCCCTTTTTGAGGAGCCTTGAAGGTCAGGGTCGCACCCTGCCATTTGAGGCCAGTTTTGGGTGGGGATCCCAGGCCAGTTCTGAGGTCCCCTGGGTCACACATCAGTGGCACCACCCCCAGGTCTGGCAGCCCAGCTGCCCTAGGATGCCTGAAGGGCAGGGCAGGAGGTGGACAGGCAGTAGGCCAATGGCTGTCACAGCACCTCACCTAGCCAGCTTTGTGGGCCCAGGTATGCTAGTGGCTCCGCCCCCAGCCCAGCCCAGCCTCTCCCCAGGTCAGAGCTCTGGGAGCGGAAATTCCTGCGCGGGCGAGACGGAGCACGGAGCGGGTGCGGATCCGAGAAGCCGAACTTGGTCATGGAGCCAGTAGCGACCTGGACCCCCGGGAAGGTGGCGGCTTGGCTGAGAGGTGGGTGGGGCTTGGGCAGTGTCGGGCTTGAGGAGCACTGGGACGGGGAGAGGAAAAGGACGAAGGACCTGCCGAGTTTGTCAGTTGGTTAGTCAGTCAACAAGTATTTACAGAGTGTCTGCCGTGAACCTGGCAGAAGGATAATGGACGTGACCCCAGGGGGGCCCCCCCCCGAGGACCCAGAAGGGGTCTCCCATTCCTCCAGAAGCCCAAGAAGCCTCCAGGGTGGCAATGGGGAGGCAGTGGTTGTGTAAGGAACACAGACGGTGTCTCCCCAGCTGCCCGCCCCCACTGTATCTCCTTCATCTTCCCTCTGCCCCAGGGCGCAGTGGGCTCTTATTAAACGTATTTTTCAGAAGCCGAAAACTACACACTGAGCCAGGAAGTGATTTGCTGAGGCTTTGGAATAGGGCCGGTGGGGTGTCTTTTCCCTTCCCCCCACCCCGAAGCTCCCAGTGAGAGCAGAAGCCCCGGCCTGACTGGAGGGGTCAGCACAGCCCCTCCCTAGGCCTCCAGCGGGGATGAGCCCAGTTGGGTGGGAAAGGTCCCAGACTGTCAGCCGACTCAGAGAAGTGAAGACCTTCTGACCTGCAGCTGGGAGCCGGGAGGTGAGTCAGGACACTCCTCCTACAGGGAGGAGCCAGAGTGGAGGGGGCTGCCGGAGTCCACTGAGGGCAGGCTCAGGGTGACCAGCCCCGGTGAAAGCAGGGATGCAGGGCTGGCATCAGACTCCCAGACTGAGTTCCAGGCCCAGCCCCTCCACTCACCGGTTCTGTGACCACAAGTCTCAGTTTCCCTATCCATAAAATGGGAAAGGCAACTTGATCTCCTGAAGTGAACCAAATAAGACAATCAGGTTGAGGGCCTGGCACGTGCAGTTCCACATCAGGGTCTGTTGGGAGGGAGGCAGCACAGCACATTTGCTGTGTGCACAGGAAGGGAGGTGCTCGAGGCCCCAGAGCCACGGAGCCACAGGTTCACGAACTCCTAGTCAAGTGCTCTTAATGTCACACAGGGAATGAGGGAGAGCTATTGATTACAAAAGACCCTGGCATGGAATGGCAGGGGTTCCTTCAAAGAGTGAGAAAGCTAACTGTTAACCTCTATTTGTATGTTTTCCCACCTGTAAAATGAGGGTAACAGTATCTCTGCTTTCTAGATTCGGTGAGGATTAAATGTGTTAATATGTATAAAGCCCTTAAATTTTTCCTAACACATAGTAAGCATTCACTAGATATTTTTCTTACTTGTGAGTGTCTACCTTGTAAGAGGCCTGGGCTGGAATTACAGATGAACACTTGTTTAAGGTCCAGACCTTGAAGAGCTCGTGATCAAGTAGGAGAGGTTAGTGCTTTGATGCAGGGGTTTGTGGAGGTGCAAGGGGCAGTGAGAGCAGCAGAGGCCCCCAACCCAGCCTGCGGAGTTGTGGAAGGCTTTCTGGAAGGAGTAAGATGATGAAAAAGGATGTGAAGGAGCTGGAAGAGCACTCCAGGCAGAAGGAAGAGCACATCTGAGGACCCTGAGGCAAGACAGCATTCCAAGAGCTTCAGGGAGTTAGTGCTCTGGATCTGAAGTGTTGAGTTTGAGGGGCTGTGCGCCAAGAGATGACTGTAGAGGCAGGTGGTGGCCGGATCATACGGGGCCTTGGGGATCACGGTAAAGAGTCTGGCGATAATAATACGGAGGCTGTTACTGACTGTCTACCATGAACCAAGGCAGCTGGCCAAGTGCTTGACATGTGTCATGTCATTTAATACACATGATTAGAAGGTAGGCGTTTTTATTTTCCCCATTTTATAGGTGAGGAAACTGAGGCACGGAGTAATTAAGCTCAGTCGCTGTCACTCAGGTCTCCCTGACTCCAAAGCCCCATCAAGCATGACTTCAGCAGCATGAGAACACCGGGAGGATTTGTTAGAATGCAAATTGCTGGGCCCTGCCCCTGAGTTCTGATTCAGCAGATGTGAGAATTCGTTTGTTTTTGTTTTTTTGGCCATGCCGTGTGGCTTGCGGGATCTTCGTTCCCGGACCAGGGATTGAGCCTTGAGCCGGGGCCATGGCAGTGAAAGCCCAGAATCCTAACCATAGTCACCATGCTGTACATTACATCCCCCAAACTGACTTATAAATAGAAGTTTGTACCTTTGGACCACCTTCACCCATTTCCCCTACCCCCCTCCTACCCTGCCTCTGGCAATCATCAATCTGTTCTCTGTGTCTATGAATTTGGGTGTTTGGGATTCCACATGTAAGTGAGAGAATACAGTATTTGTCTTTCTCTGATTTATTTCTCTTAGCGTAATGCCCTCAAGGTCCATCCATGTTGCTGCAAATGGCAAGATTTCCTTCTTTATGCCTGAATAATATTCCCGTGTGTGTGTGTGTGTGTGTGTGTGTGTGTGTGTGTGTGTGTGTGGCATTTTCTTTATCCATTCATCTGTCAGTGGGCACTTAGGTTGTTTCCATGTTTTGGCTATTTCTCTTTTTTTTCTTTTTGGCCATGCCACACGGCTTGTGGGATCTTAGTTCCCCAACCAGGAATTGAACCCGGGCCACAGCTGTGAAAACACTGAGTCCTAACCACTGGACCACCAGGGATTTCCCAGAATTTGTATTTCTAACAAGTTTTCCAGTGAGGCTGCGGCTGCTGGTCTGGGGACCATCCTTTGAGAACCACTGCCCTATATGACCCTACTTCTCAATTCAGTAGGCTTATTTGTGAAATGGGCAGGGCAGAACACTGCCTGGGTCTCAGGGTCATTAGGAGAAGGACTTTTGCACTGACCAGAAAGGCCTTGACACCCCCTGGCTCCCCCATGCTGACCCTCGTTCTTCCACCAGGCCTCGATGATTCCCTGGAGGACTATCACTTTGAGGACTGGGAGCTGCCTGGCAAGTACCTGCTCCAGCTCTGCCCCCGAAGCCTGGAAGCTCTAACTGTGTGGCCTCTGGGCCACCAGGAGCTCATCCTGGAAGGGGTGGAACAGCTCCGGGCCCTGGTGAGTGAATGGCGGCCACACTGGCTGCAGCTTCCACCCACCTTGGGGTGCTGATGGGGGGCTGGCCGCTGCCAGGAATTAACCTGCCCTTCTGTGGTACAGAGCTCCGGGCTACAGTCAGAGAACCTGCAGAGCCTGACAGAGGGGCTGCTGGAGGGGATCCGGGCATTCCAGAGCTTAGTCCAAGGTCGCTTGGGGGGCTGTGCTGAGCCTCCTGCAGATGTCCTCAGCGCGGCCATGGAGCTGGTGCATGAGGCCCGTTCCCTCCTCTTCTGGCTCAACAGGTACTTCGGTCTCCTCCTAGGGTCTGAGTAACTGGTGAGGGGACCCTTCTCATCCTTGGCTTCCTCTGGGACCTGGGAGAGAAAAATAGAGCTTTGCTCTTGTTCAGATATAGTGGAACTGGGCAAAGAGGTTAATTGGTCTGTGTAGGGCCACTGGGTTGCCTGGGTTCCCACCCCACCTCCTGCTTGTAATCATGACAGTCACATCAACAGCATTATATAAAGAGCTCTCTACCCCCTTCACTGGCCGCTGCTTGTCCCATAGGTCCCAGCTCTAATGTCACCTCCTCAGGGAAGCCTTTCCTGTTACACACTCTCAGAGCTCCCTACACTTCACAGCAGTAGAAGTTAAATCATCATTGATGTAATTAGATGTTTAATGTTGTCTCCCCAGTGCCTAGAACAGGGCCTGGCATTTATTAGGCACTTGACTAAGGTCTTTAGATGTATCAGTCATCTCCTTTACCCCAAATCAAAACCCATCAGAGTCTCAGATGTGTAGCCGGCACAGGGTGGTTCAGTGACTTCACTGTTAAGCTCAGTTCCCTAACCACTGCTCCATCCTTCCCTCTGCCAGGTACCTCTTCTCCCACTTAAATGACTTCTCATCCTGCCAGGAGATTGGGGAATTGTGCGGGGAGCTGGGCCAGGCCTTGCAGGAGGTAGGAGAACCAGAGGCCAGGCTTGGCCCAGGCTGTAGAGACCAAGTCAGGCTAGAGCTTTTTATAACTTGTGAATCAGCACAGGATCAGGTGTGAGAGCCGGAAGAGGCAAGGGCAGAAAGCGAGGAGGCCCGGCCACTGGGTTGGGGGCGATGGGGGCGTGGGAGCTCCTAGCTGGCGAGGGCAGCACAGGAAGTCTGATTCTCAGGAGGGGGTGGAGCGGGGGAGGGCATGTGTGGTGACTTCTGGGGGCCTGGCGTCAGGGGGATGAGACCTTGGGGCGAAAGCTCTAAGGCCATGTAGTTCTGGGCAGGGGGCCAGGGTACGGGACTCCGGGAGGGACTGCAGGGAATCCCCCGCCCTCAGGCGAAGGCAGTGCGCCCTGCTCAGGGCAGGCCCCTGCTCTCTCACTCTGCTTCCAGGACTGTCCGGCGGCTGAGAAGGAGAGCAAAGTCCTGAGGATTGTGAGTCTGGGGGGTGAGTGGGGTGTGGGGATGAGGTGGGACGGGGCTCAGGCTAGACGTCCTGCTCTCCATCCGCCAGAGCAGCCACGTGGCCGGGATCTGCCACAACATCCTGAGCTGCTGCCCAGAGGAGCTGCTGGAGCAGAAGGCCGTGCTACAGCACGTCGCGCTGGACGATCCTTCGGTGAGCCCTGACCTCTCAACTCTCACCCCTGACCCCTCAGCAGCCTTGTCTGGGCCCTGAAATCTGGTTCTAGGATCCCACAGAATCCTGTACTGTCACAGCTGGAAGGCCCCGTTTTTTTCTTTTTTTGGCCAAACCGCGTGGCATGTGGGATCTTAGTTCCCCCACCAGGGATCAAACTTGCGCCCCCTGCAGTGCAAGCGTGGAATCTTAACCACTGGACTTCCAGGGAATTTTTGTACAGATGTTAAAGGCCCAGGGGACTTCCCTGGGGTCTCACTGTCGTTCAGCCCCTTCTCCGGTCCTGAGGGGCTGCAGCTGGTGTGGTCTCAGGTGACACATCCCAGCCCTGGGACACAGACCTAGGGGAGAGGGGAGAAGACATGAACTTTTTTGCTTTAATCTTTGACCAGTTGGGAAAACCAGAGGCCCCAGCCCTGCCCTGTCCCGCTCCTGTCCCTGAGGTATGAGATTCTTCAGGAAAGTCGCTGAGAATCTCATACCTCAGAAGTCTGCAACCTGCTCCCCTCAGCCCTTAGGGGAGGAGGAGGCAGAGCCCAGAGAGGTGCAGCGGTGTGCCCAAAGTCACATGGCAAGTCGAGCAGTGCCAAGCTGAGGCCAGCTCTCTCCCCCATTCCACTCACCTGTGAGTCCTGGTGCCTGGCAGGCGTCCTGGTCCGGCGGTCCCCACACCCTTAGTGACTGCAGCCTCTGCCCTGCAGGGCCTGGAGATCTACACCACCAGCAACTGCCTGCACTTTGTGTCTCGAGTGGGCACCCAGGTGAGGCTCCTACACCCTTCTCAGCCGCCCACCCCCGTGGCCCTCCAACCTGCCAGCCAAGCCCGCTTCCAGCCCCATGAGGGTGCACCCTCTGAATCCCACCCCCCACCAGGTCCCCACTGATTCCCGGCTGCAGATCCTGCCTGGAGACGAGATTGTCCAGATCAATGAGCAAGTGGTGGTGAGTGAGGGGAGGAGCGTGGTGGGAGGAAGGGGGTCCTGAGTAGAACTCAGGTCGGTGGGTGGGGAGGTTCCCTTGGGGAGACCAGGGCTGTGGGAGCTGCCTTCTGTGAGGCCAGCCAGCTCACACAGGTCAGAGAGGCTCGTGGAGGCTTCCTGGAGGAGGACGAGGTGAGGCTGAGCGGGAGGCTGAGGGAGTGCTGTGAGACCAAGGGCTGTCGGGTTGCCTCAGAGCCTCCTGCCCTGTTCAGTCCCGCCCAGCATCCCTGCCCTGCCCTCTGCCCTGTCCCCCAGGTGGGCTGGCCCCATAAAAACGTGGTGAGGGAGCTGCTCCGGGAGCCAGACGGGGTCAGCTTAGTGCTGAAGAAGGTCCCAGTGCCAGAGACACCCTCACAGGTACCTGCCGCCCACCCCTGCCCCCAGTCTGCTTTCAGACCCCTGTCTGTCACCAGCTCCATCACCTGTTTCTGATTATTCCTCAGACCCCTCCTCAGGCCCCGGGGCCCCCACGCCCAGTGAGCCCATCGCTGGCTTCGGCCCTGCCGTCTCCCAGGTGACAGGCTCGGGCCCCGGGTAGGTCTTGGCCCCGGGTAGGTCTTGGCAGGTGGGCCATGGCTCACCTCATCTCTCCCTGATCTCTCCAGGGCCCCATCGGAAGATGTCTTCGCCTCCGACCTGACTTCAAACCCAAGTCCAGGACCCAGCCCTGCTGCCTGGACAGGTAATTTCAAAGCCCCACCAGTCGGCAGATGCCCTGGACAAGGCATGTGGGCTGCCTGACCCTGGACTCTTACACCCCCACCCTACCACTGGGCCCGGGTCTGAGCTCAGGGACCCTCCCTCTCTCTCCTCTCTCCCTGACAGCCTCGACCTCCCTTGACCCGGAGCCTCTGCCCAGTCCCCATGCACCCTCAGCCACACTCCTAGCTGGGGTAGCAGACGCTCCAGAGCCCCCAGAACACCCTGACAAGGTAAGCTCTGGCGCTTGGCAAGGAGGGGTGTGTGGCTTTGTACCCATATGCTTCTCTAACCTCCTGTGGTCCTTTCAGAGTCCTGTCCCTGGTCGCAAGAAATCAAAAGGTATGAAATGCACCTGACGGGGGAGGGGGGTGATGCCCTGATATGAGGAGCTCTTAGAAGTCTTTACAGTGCTGGGCCAGACGCCCCCCACCCCTACCAACACACACTTCACACACAGCCTCTCCTGGAAACAGCTCTGTTTCTGGGGTCAGACAGACCTATGCTCCCAGCCTGGGCCTCTCGCCAGCTCTGTGACTTCGGACAAACAGCTCATCCTCTGATCTTCAGATTCCCTGTCTCTAAAATGGGAAGAGTCATCCCCACCTCAGAAGTGACACATATCACATTCTGAGCCCAGAGCATGGGTTCAGAAATATCAGCTGGGGGTGCTCGTGGGGGGCAAGGGAGCAGGTTGGGGGTCCGGGACACCCTGCCAGCCCCTCACTGACCAGCCGTGCTGTGCTGCTGCAGGCGTGGCGACACAGCTGAGCCGCCGGCGGGTGTCCTGCCGGGAGCTGGGCCGGCCTGACTGTGATGGCTGGCTCCTGCTGCGCAAGGTGCCCGGGGGCTTCATGGGCCCGCGCTGGCGCCGCTGCTGGTTTGTGCTCAAGGGACACACGCTCTACTGGTACCGCCAGCCCCAGGTGAGACCCCATACACACACAGGTAAGCAAGTGAGTCACCTCAGGGCCTCGGCTCTTGTCCCTCCTCCACGGTCCACTCCCACCTGTGGTCACAGGTGTGCCCCAGTGTTCCTATGTGTAAAACGGGGACAGTCTTCAGAGAGAACTGAGCAGATGTGTGTATAAAAGCGGTCTGGAAAATGTGTCATAGGCCGGGTAGAATCTCTTTGATTCCACCCGCCTTTCCTTCCTCTTCTGTTAATCTGTTCATCCTAGTTATGGGCCGTTCGAGCAATTGTTTATTCATTCAACTAACATTCAAGGTGCCTACTGTACGCCCAGCTCTGGGCTGGGCCCTGGGACACAGGGAAGAATTGGGCCGTTTCCGTTACTCAGGCCGGTGGGGAGAGGGATGAATACACACTCAGGGACAATATGGGAACACATACTATGATGGCAGAAGAGCCAGGGGTGGGTGGGAACCCAGCAAAGGTGGCCAGTCCACCTGAAGAGTGGTGAAGGCTTCCTGAAAAATCAATGCCTGAGGGTTAGTCAGATGGAAAGGAGAAAGAAAACCAGACAAGGAAAGGAGCAAAGCAGCTTTGTCTGTGTCTGTGATGGAGCAAATGCAGGAGGGGGCTCCTCTTCCTTGGCTGTTTCTCTGGATATCTTTGGCTCCCCTTGCCAGGCTCAGAGGCACCCCTTGGTCACACCTCCTGACCCCACCCTAGCTTCCTGCCCTGAGCTCTGGGCACTGAGAGCCCAGGAAATGCCCTCTCCCCTCCCCCGCCCTCAGGAGCCTGACTGGGCCTTGAGGGTATTGGGGCTTCAAGCTGACCCTCACACTATGATCTCCCCAGGATGAGAAGGCTGAGGGCCTCATCAATGTCTCCAACTACAGTCTGGAAAGTGGACAAGATCAGAAGAAAAAATAGTTAAGTCCTGAGGTGTGACAGGCTGGGGGTGGGGAGAGAAAGGGAGAGGTAGGTGACAGGAGGGGTGGGTGGGGGCGGCAGGTAGCTGGGATGCCCCGTCCAGCCTCTCTGTGTTCTGGATGGGCACCCCCAGGTGAGTGAGGCCCCTCTGCTCCCTGGCAGTGTGTTCCAGCTCACCCATAACGTGTACAAACCCTTCATCTTCGCTGCTGATACCCTGACGGACCTAAGCATGTGAGTGCCACCCCCTTCACCTCCACAGCTTGCGTGGGCGTGCCCGGGGGCCTGGGCTCAGGAGCCTGGATTCAGAGCCCAGCTCTCTGATAGGGCTCATCAAGACACTCACTCCTCTAAGCCTCAGTTTCATCTTCTCTAAAATGGACTAGTAAGAATTCCTATCTCTCAGAGTTGCTCTGAGGATTAAATTAGAAGATGATGTAGGCGAAAGCCTCTGGCATACGGTACGTGGAAACTCCCTGAGACCCATTTGCCCCTCCACAGGTGGGTGCGCCATCTCATTACCTGCATTTCCAAGTACCGGTCTCCAGGCCGTGCCCCCTTGCCCCGAGAGGAAGGTGGGTGCCTCACAGGGCTGGGTCTCTCCCTGAGCCTCTGCCTTCCCTGGGATGGGGGCTGGGAGCTCAATTCCCCCGAGCCCACCTCCTGGCCTGCCCAAACCCTGTGAAGCTGAGTGGGTTCCCCAGCCACTCTTGTCCACCCCAGACTGCTACAGTGAGACGGAAGCAGAAGACCCCGACGATGAGGCTGGATCCTGCTCAGCCTCGGTGAGTGGGAGCTGACGCGGGGTGAAGAGCTGGGCGTGGAACTCAGACTGATACCCTCCTCTCCTTCCACCCTGCCCCCAGCCCAGCCCGGCCCAAGCTGGGAGTTCCCTCCACGGAGACACATCACCTGTGGCCGCCCTCACGCAGGGCAGCCCACGGACCTCCTTCGGCTCTCCGACAGGTGCCAAGCCAAGCCGTGGGGGGCGGGGGTGCTGGGAGCCGAGATGGAGGGCTGGGGCCGGGGGCAGGCACACGCTCACCCTGCTTCCCCTCCCACAGACAGCAGCGAAGGGGCCCTGGAAGGAATGGTACGGGGGCTGAGGCTGGGTGGCGTGTCCTTCCTGGGCAGGCCGCAGCCCCTCACTCACGAGCAATGGCGGAGCTCTTTCATGCGGCGCAACCGAGACCCCCAGCTGAATGAGCGAGTGCACCGCGTGCGGGCGCTGCAGAGCACGCTCAAGGTCGGCGGGCGCAGGGCACCATTAGGGGCTGGGCTCGGGGGCGGGCACAGGGCACCATTAAGGGCTGGGCTCGGGGCTTTCGGCTCGGTTCCTGGCCCTCAGCCCTGGGCTCTGCTGTGGACTGGGCCGAGTTCTAGGTTCCTGGAACCAGGCTCTCGATTTGAGGATGGGGGCGGGGCCGGACCGGGCCAGGTGCTGGGTTCTAGGCCACTGGACTCCAGAGCTAGCTCTGGACTCAGGCTCTGCTCGCTCCCCGGGTGATCATGGCCCTAACCCCTACACCTATTCCAGGCAAAGCTGCAGGAGCTGCAGGCCCTGGAGGAGGTGCTAGGCGACCCCGAGCTCACTGGGGAGAAATTCCGCAGGTGGAAGGAGCAGAACCAGGAGCTCTACTCAGAGGGCCTGGGGGCCTGCGGAGTGGAGCGGGCTGAGGGCAGCTCCCAAGTCCCGAACTCTGACTCCAGGGAACCGTCTTCCCACCCCCCACCCTCTCAACCTGGGGAGCACTCCTGCCTCTGCCCCCTGACCCCAGAGAGTGACCTCTGACCTCCTGACTTCTAACTGGCCAGTACCCTAGTTCCTGACCTCTGGCCTTGAGGACCACCTCTGACACATCTAGGACAGAGCATCCCTGCATTCTGTTCCAGTTTGGAAGTAGTGCTTGTCCATGGTTCTGTCCCAAGCTGACTGCCTCTGCCTGAGCTGCTGCCATTTCTGCTCCTCCCTCCCCTGGAGTGGGGTGAAGTGAAGTGAGCTTTGTGCCAAGGAAGGAGCAAGAGGCGGGGCCGAAAGAACTCTCTCCTACCCTGTGCTCTGTGGGGTCACAGACCTGCCCCCTCGGCCCCGCGGCACTTCTGTTTGCCAAGCCAGTCTGTATGGGCGTTCTTCACTTTACCCAGGAGATGCTTTTCAACTAAATAAAGTCAATTTCTTTAACAGAAATCTACATGTGCCTTTGACTTCTGTATTAGAATCTGGAATCTGTTTCCCGGAGGGGACTGGGATGAAAAGCTGTCAGAGGTGGGGTGAGTGCTTTTGGTAACTAGCCCACTGTGTGGCCCACCAGCCTGGGCTCTGTACCTGAAGCCCCATGCCTTCCAGGGTGGTGAGGACTTCTACCCATGCCCGTCTCTCCCCAGCCCTTCAGAGACCGGAGTGCTCTCCTGCCCCATCTCCAGGGGCGAAAGGTGAAAAATAAGAGACCAGCCTTTCACTCTACAGCTGGGGAAACGTACCTTCCCTGGAAAGGCGGCCGGGGGGCAGCCCTGGAGACTGGAGTGGTGGGATGGGGTAGCTGGTGGGCAGGGTTGCAGGCTGAGGTCTGCTAGGAGGAGGACCACAGAACGAAACACCTTTCTACTCTTCTATCCTTAGCCCAGTCCCACCTCCAGCTCCTAGATACAGAGCAGGGACCCACCCCTGTGTCTCCATCCAGGCTGCACAGGAGACCTGACCTGCTCTTATCAGCCTCTGACCTCTGACCCCACCCAGCCCCTTGGTGTCCGTGGCCTCCTCTGTGGCATACTGAGGGGAGTCAGTGGGAAGAGCTTCTCTTGGTGTGAGAATTCCTTGGTGGAATGCGGACAGGTGGAGGTCACAGAGGCCTCTATGATATCACCACGAAGGGGGGCAGGACAGCTTGGAATGAAGTTTCTTTGAGGAGCGGGAGGGACACTGAGCAACTATGGCGCATAACCAGAGGACCTGGTGGCAGCACTGGACCGACACCACCTATATCAAGCCTTTGAACCGCATGGTAGGTGGTACCTGCCTGGCTGCACTGCCCAAGCTGGGCATCCTGGGGCGGGACGGGGCACTGAAGGACCATACTGAGTCCGGAGGGGCAGTGGCTGCACTGATGGGCCCTCTCCTCACCCTTGCAGAGGGCCGCTCACGAGCCCTACCTCCGGCCAGAGGAGCAAGTGCTCATCAACCGCCGAGATATCACTAGCAGTAAGGTAAGGCCGAGGCCGGGCCTGCAGCCTGTTGGGGGGCCTGCAGCAATCCTCACCCCCACAGTGACCCTTGTGCAGCTGTGTCTATGGGGCAACTGGCCCTCAGGATACCTCTGCCCCTTCTGCCTTCTAAATGTCCCAGCTGTGATCCCTGCAGTGACCGCCCCCACCATGGTATGTTAGTAACCACCCAGCTGTGCCCCTACAGGAGCCCCTATGTAATGACAGCCACTCCCCAGCAGAGACCCCAAAAGAGTCTCCCTTACAATGACCCCTACAAAGACCACCCAGCAGTGACCCGCTTTTAGTGGCCATTTAGGTAGTGACCTCTACATTGAGGCCCCCGTTCCATGAGCCCTTCTCAGGCAACTTCTTTCCCAAGAGTGGCCCCCAAGGGTCCCTATTCACTGAGAGCAAACTTCCAGGCAGAGGCCTCCTACGGTGACACCTGCCTGAAGGAAGGTCCCCCGCCCTCTCCCAGGATGCCTGGGACATGCAGGAGTTCATCACTCGCATGTATGTCAAGAAGCTGCTCCGACACCCGGCCTTCCAGCTGCTGCTGGCCGTGCTGCTGGTGGTCAACGCCATCACCATTGCTCTCCGCGCCAACTCCGTTCTTGGCCAGGTGGGACTCCAGCCTGACCTCTGACCCCACTGATCTAACAGGGGCCTGGGCAAGTCACTTCCCTCTCGGGGCCTCAGGCCCCTCATCTGTTCATGATGGTTGGGTTGGATGCTCTTCAAGGGCCTGTCAGTGCTGACTTTCTTAAAGATCAAGGAAGACTTCGTGGTGGGGGGGACCCAGCTTTGAGAAAGGCATTGGATTTGCAGAGGAAGGACAAGAGAAAAATGGTGTGAGCAGAGGCAGGCAAATGGGTGCCTTGTGGGGAAGGGTATCCCATTTTAATCAATAGCCACTAAGTGAGAATCACTCTGTACCAGATACTGCACTCAGTGCCAGGTATGGGCACAACAGACCCAGTTCTGTCTCAGACAGACAGACATATCATTCCAAATGCCTGGGTGTCACAGAGTATGTGGAAGCTCAAAGGAGGCATTGACCCTAATCTGGGGGCCAGGGAAGGCTTCCTGGAGAAAAGGACATTTAAGCAGGGAGCAAAGAATGAACAGGAGTTGGCCAGGCAGAGAGAGGTGGAGAAGAGTGTCTTGGGCAGAACAAACAGCATGGAAGTGAGTTCTGTGTGTCCAACTTGAAGTTTGCTATGGCTTGGGTCTTACCCTTGATGTCTTAATCTCTTACAAGGAGTCCGCCACATGCATGAATTGTGCTATTGAAAATCAGTGTTTTCAAATGTCCAGTGTGGTGACTGATGAGTTCAGAGGGGTGGTCAGCAGCCAGGTCACACAGGGTCTTGTTAAAGAGGATGGGTTTTATCCTATGTCATTGGGAAGCCAATGTTTATTTTATTTTACTTTACTTTTATTTTTTTAATTGAAGTATAGTTGATTAACAACGTTGAGTTAATTTCTGCTGTACAGCAAAGTGATTCAGTTATACATATATATATATATATACATTCTTTTTTTTTTTTTTTTTTTTTTTTTGCGGTACGCGGGCGTCTCACTGCTGTGGCCTCTCCCGCTGCGGGGCACAGGCTTCGGACGCGCAGGCCCAGCGGCCATGGCTCACGGACCCAGCTGCTCCGCGGCATGTGGGATCTTCCCGGACCGGGGCACGAA
>NW_021703774.1:160597173-160677716 GCF_005190385.1 Monodon monoceros | reverse complement strand
TTGTGGTTTATCATAGGATATTGACTGTGGTTTGTCATAGGATATTGTATAGTTCCCTGTGCTATACAGTAGGACTTGTTGTTTGTCCAGGAAAGCCAGGGTTTAAAGTATGGCAACATGAGAGTGACTGGCATCTAGGTGGATGGTTGCCGAAGCTCAAGGAATGGATGAGGTTGCCTGGAGAGAGTGTTGAGTGAGAAGAGGACCAAGACAGAGCTCTCAGGAGAGCCTCCAAGTAGAGGGCAGAAAATAGAGGAGGAGATGCCAAAGGATGCTGAGGAGGAGTGGCCAGAGGAGTGGGAGGAACCCCAGGAGAGCGCATTACCAAGGGAGCAGGCACAGGGTCAGATGTGGCTAGGAGACAAGGCAAGGAAAGGACTCTGAAGCATCCCTTGTTTAGCTCTTGTGACCTTGACACAAGCTGCCTGTGATGTGGTGGAGGCAGAAACCCAATTGCCAAGGTTTGCAGAATGCATAGACTACAGGGCAGATCAAAACCCATCAATGGCTCATGAAATGAGTTCAGAGTGTAGATAGCAGCATTTTGAAGTAGAATGAAATAAAATGAAAAAGAATGAAGTAGAAATTGTAGTGGGGGAGAGGGAGGGAGGGGAGAGGGAGAGAAAGCATTATGGTGTAAAATGTAAAATATATTTCTTTGAGTCCCAGTCAAAAATGCTAAAATCCCTGATATAGGATATGTGCCCATGAAGGTCAAATCCTAGAGACTTGTGAATGCCAGACTGGTTTTGAACCTCACCCTGCAGGCCATAGGGGGCCATGGAAGCTTTGTGGGTGGAGAAGGCAACTCTGATTTAGCCACAGATGTGCATGACTTGGAGAAGGCAGGGGGACTGTTTAGGAAGCTCTTTGAATAAATAGTAAGGAGAGCCTATTGCCACCAGTGGCCAGTGGGGTAGAGCTGAAGGGAAAGATGAAGGGAAAGAAAGCCCTTCCTTTTTGTAGGCAGATGTCCCTGGCCCATGATGCCCTTTGGGAATTTGGAACAGGCTGGAAGCCCATAAACTTTAGCTCCCATCTGAGTTTCAGAAGCTCTGCCCAGACAATTCCCTGGTGGTCCAGTGGTTAGGACTCCGTGCTTCCACTGCAGGGGGCCTGGGTTCGATCCCTGGTCAGGGAACTAAGATTCCCCATGCTGCATGGCGTGGCCAAAAAAAAAAAAGAAGAAACTCTGCCCAGCCTCGCATTGGCTGGTGGATGGAGTTGGTGGCAAGGTGTGGGGAGCAAGAGGCTTGAAGCACTGAGTCTGTGGGTCATGGAGGTGAAGAAAGGGAGGAGTCCAGGTGACTTTGGTAACTGCCAGGGTGGAGTTGGGGGCTGGGAGCTGTTCATGTCCCAAACTATAGCAGAGTCACAGCTTAACAGGAGATTGCGTGAACATGAGTTGGGTTTTAAACAGAACTCAAAGTCATGGATCCATCCATCAATCCATCCACCCAGGAACATGTCTTGGACCCGTGAGTAGGGGGATACCCAGAAGTTTGGTCAGGCCTGGCTGGGGGGATTTGGGAGCTGGAGCAGCAGGAGTGGTTGGGACAATCAGAGAAGCAAGGATGGGGCTTGGTGTCCTCCATCTCAAGGGCCAGGTCTTTTCCTCCCAATCCTGGAGTCTGTTCTGCCTTTCTCCACCTCCCTTTTCCTACTCTAGAGGTTAAGAACAAGGGTTTGTAGTCAGACAACAGTCTTTATCATTAACTGTCTGACCTTGGGCACCTCTCTGAGGTTCCCATCAAGTGCAAGATGGAAATTAAACCTACTTCATAGGACGATGGTGATGGTAACATGAAATAATACATTTGTGGTCTTAGCACGGTGCCTAGCACGTACATGGAAGGGGTGCTCTAAAGGGAGCTACAAAGATGCTGGATGAAGAGCAGTAAGAATCTGGGCTTCCCCTCCCCTGAAGACATGCTCTCTCCCTGCTCTTGCCACCCCCTACTCACCTCTCTGCCCTTCCTTTTCTCTGTCTTCCATGTAGAAACACTATGAGTTGTTCTCTACCATAGATGACATTGTGCTGACTATCCTTATCTGTGAACTTCTCCTCGGCTGGTTAAATGGCTTCTGGATTTTCTGGAAGGTGAGATCCTGGGCCCTCCCTGCCATCACATCTATTCCTCCTTAGGGACAGCACCCCACCTCATCCCCATCCCCATCCCTGTGCACCTGGCCCTGCAAGGTGCACAGGGGGAGGGGTGTGTGTGCATGTGTGCTCATGCAGAAGGAGAAACTACTTCTGAGATGTCTGTGATGTGGCAGAAAGTAATTTGTACTAGAAGTGCAGCCTCCTGGGGTTCCAGTTACTGACCCAGCCTTCCCTAGTTCTGCAATCTTGGGCAAACCTTGATTTCCTTATCAGAGAAATACAGTTGAGAGTATCCACCTTAATTTACAGGATTCAAGAACAGGGGTCAGTAAACATTTTCTGTAAAGGGTGTTGACCTTAAAAATAAAAGTTATTTTACCAGCAAAAAAGGGTTTATCTGGGAATAGCAGAGGAATCGCAAATCAGGACTAGCAAACTACAGCAAAAGCCATAGACTAGTCCAACAAACAATGGAGAGGAACGTTATTTTACAGAGAAAAAGGAGGAAGTTGGGAAGGGTTTTGAACCAAAATCTACTGGCGAAAAGTGAGAGTTCAGGGTGATGATGGTCTCTCATTGGCGGAGTTGCTGGAATAGTTGATTTCTTGCAGGAGATGCAATGTACATCTTTTCCTGTTGGGGTGTGTAATTCATGATTCTTTCCCCTTTGGGATTTTTCTTTTCCAGTCTGTAATTGACAATTCTTCCTGTAATTGACATCTAGTGATACTGCGTGAGAGCTCCCCCTTTTGGCCTCCCAATTCCGTTGTAGTGAGGTTTCCCTTTATTAATTTTCACAAGGGCCAGATAAATATTTTAAGATAAATATTTTAAGCTTTGTGGACCATACAGTCTCTGTTGCAAACACTCACTTCTGCTGTGAGAGCACAAAAGCAGCCATAGACAGTACATAGACAAATGAGCATGGCTATGTTCCAAATCAGTTTTATTTGTGAATACTAAAATTTGAACTTTACGTAATTTTCACGTCACAAAACATAAAACCAAAAAAAAATATATATATATATATATAAACCATTCTAAACCTGAGGGTCTTTAAAAAGAGGGGCTGCTGGTCAATTTGGCCCTTGGGCTATAGTTTGCCTACCCCTCTTCTGGAGGGTATCAAAAAGCTGTCTGGGTGGGAACAGATCTTAACATTACATAAAATGAGACAAAGACTCAAATTCTTTGTTTCAATAGGACTTATAGAGTTAAGGGATTTCTGGAGTCAAGGGATTTATCTTGCCTTTGGGCATGTGCAAGAAGAGGCTTTAAAATGAAACACCTATCAGATTTTTATACCTTTCATAAAAAGGAATCATCATTTAAATACCTTTACCAGGAAAACCAATTAGAATTACAAGCTTTCCAGGGGTTAGAGGTGTCACTTCATAGAACACAGAATGTAGAACCTAGAACAATATTTCTGAAGTCCAGATCTTTTTTCTTTTTTAATACATTTATTTATTTATTTATTGGCTGTGTTGGGTCTTCGTTGCTGCACACGGGCTTTCTCTAGTTGCGGCGAGCAGGGGTTACTCTTCGTTGCGGTGCACAGGCTTCTCATTGCGGTGGCTCCTCTTGTTGCAGAGCACGGGCTCTAGAGCACAGGCTCAGTAGTTGTGGTGAACAGGCTTCATTGCTCTGCGGCATGTGGGATCTTCCCGGACCAGGGCTCGAACCCGTGTCCCCTGCATTGGCAGGCGGATTCTTAACCACTGTGCCACCAGGGAAGCCCCAGATGTCTTAAAGAATGCTTTGTGAAAACAACAGTTGGGAGGATGTTTATTAACAGAAAATAGAATAGGATGGTGCATATTTACATGTCTCCACACTGGAGAGGAGAATAGGTACCATGCTTTTTGTGAACATTTCAATGCACCACTTTTTCAGAACTAGCTCTAGGTTACAGGCAGACATCTGTTGCATGAGAGAGAACATTTCTTCCTTCCTGTAGATGTGAGATTTCTTTTGCTACCGGCCAGGGTTCTTGGCCTCCTTAATTAATAGAAACTGATCAGAGGCCAGACAAGAAATTCAGGCAAGGCTTTATTGGGGCCCCTGCTGCAGCAGGGGGGAGAGAGAACAAGTAACAAGTTCCCTTGCCCACTCTCTTCAGAGGGGGGATGAGCTTGTGGCTTGGGTGGTTTGCCCACCCCTTTGGTGATATGTGCAAGGGGCATGCACAGTACCCTGCTTTTGATTCCAACCCCCTGCCTTTGCTCCCTGCTCTTCAGAAGTGGCATTTGGACCTTTTGTATCTTTTTGTCCATAATTTGCCCCAGCTGCTCATGCCTGCAGTTATTTTTAGTCCCTTATAGTTTCTCTGTATTTTGTTGCTCCAGGAGTCTTGTATCAGGTGCAGGCACTGCAGCCAAGGGTCCCAGGTCCCAGCCTGTCTCACTTTTAGCAGCAGTTAGGAAGGCCTGCACTTTCAAGGGGCCTGCACTTTCAAAGCTAAGCTCCGTTTCATTAGCACAAGAGAACTGGAGCAAGCCTGAGAATCTTCTGTTCTTCCAAGCCACTCTGCTTGTCCTCTCAAGGGCAAGATTTCTCAGCCTCGGCACAGTTGACATGTTGGCCTGGATAATTCTTTGTTGTCGGGGGACTGTCCTGTGCATTGTTTAGCAGCATTCCTGGCCTCTACCCATTAGATGCCATTAGCACCCTCCTACCTGTGACAATCAAGGATGTCCCCAGACATTGCCAGATGTCCTCTGGAAGGCAAAACCACCCTCCAGAACTAATGGCTGAGAACTAATGTCCCAAACCCTAACCTTCATCTGGGGCTAGCCTCCCAGGGCCAAAAGCCAGGGCTTGTTAGAGGCCCTCTGCTGTCTCCTTCCCCACCCCCAGCCCCTCCCCTGGTCCCAGTGTACAAGGACTGCTCCCTGTTGAATGGGTAGATGGAAAGGGAGAATGCAGGGGAGGGAGGAAAGTCTGCAAGTTAATATCTCAAATATTACCCAGGCACGTGGGGATCCCCAGAGTTTTGCCCCTAGTGCCCCCTTTTCTGTGGCCCTTGTGTGGCTCCTCCCTCTCCTTACCTCCATAGCCTATTAATTACTATTTCACCACCTAAATATTTCTCAGATTTCTTGCTGCCTCTGCATCTCTGCTATCCCTGTTCTAGCTCTTACCCTGTCTTCTCTCACCAGGATATTGCTATGGCTTCCTGTGTACCCCACCTGCCATCAAAGTAATTTTCTGAAGGCCCAAGACAAAGTACCCTTAAACTACTCCAGTGGCTCCCTATTGTTTATAGGATCAGGGCTAAATGCCTCACTGTGCTTAAGGCCTTCCATGATGTGGCTCTTGCTTGCTTTTGCAGCCTCATCACTCCTGGCTTTACCCTTGGGTATTCCAGCTACATCAAGCTGCTTGTAGTGGCATTCCCCAACACACACTTTCAAGTGCATGCACACACACACACACACACACACACACACTGCTGTTTCTCACCTCATGCCCATGCTGACCCCTAGTCTATAAAATCTCTTTGCCACTTACTCACTTGCTTTCCTCCTACTTACAGCTCAAGACTCTTGCAGATGTCTTCTCTTCCAGGAAGTCTTCCTGTCTCTCCCAGGCTAGGTTAGTTGTTGCTCTGTCTCCCTAATGCTTTGTACTCACCTCTCACCTGGAGTTAAAACTTACTGTCTGGGGCTTCCCTGGTGGCGCAGTGGTTGAGAGTCCACCTGCCGATGCAGGGGACAGGGGTTCGTGCCCCAGTCCGGGAAGATCCCACATGCCGCGGAGCGGCTGGGCCCGTGAGCCATGGCGGCTGGGCCTGCGTGTCCAGAGCCTGTGCTCCGCAACGGGAGGGGCCACAACAGTGAGAGGCCCGCGTACCGCAAAAAAAAAAATTACTGTCTATCCACCTCCCTCAAAATAGTCTGTGAGCCAAGCAGGGCGAAATCCTGTATCTTCAGGATCTGATTTGAGGTGTGGCATATAGTAGGAGCTTAATACTGAATGGATAGAGGGATGGATCTGTAGACAGGCAGACTTGTGTCTCCTTGTGTATGTTTAGGCACCGACACTTTGAATGCGAAACACAAGGAGGGCTTGTGTTTATTGGACTGCCTAATAAATTTAAGAACTTTTTCTCCATTAAAAATCATTTTCTTTTTGAATATTTAATGCAGCTACATAGGGCTTCCCTGGTGGCGCAGTGGTTGAGAGTCTGCCTGCCAATGCAGGGGACATGGGTTCGAGCCCTGGTCTGGGAAGATCCCACATGCCGCGGAGCAACTAGGCCCGTGAGCCACAACTACTGAGCCTGCGCGTCTGGAGCTTGTGCTCCGCAACAAGAGAGGCCGCGATAGTGAGAGGCCCGCGCACCGTGGTGAAGAGTGGCCCCCGCTTGCCACAACTAGAGAAAGCCCTCGCACAGAAACAAAGACCCAACACAGCCATAAATAAATAAATAAAATTAAAAACAAAAAAAAGTTCTCTTAATGCAGCTACATATTGGTCAAAACTGTATTGAGAGACTGTCATATAGAATGAAGTAAGTCAGAAAGAAAAAAACAAATATCATATATTAACACATATATGTGGAATCTAGAAAAATGGTATAAATGAACTTATTTGCAAAGCAGAAATAGAGACACGGACGTAGAGAACAAACGAATGGATACCAGGGGGGAAGGGGGGGTGGGATGGATTGGGAGATTGGGATTGACATATATATACTACTATGTATAAAACAGATAACTAATGAGAACAGACTGTATGGCACAGGGAACTCTACTCGGTGCTCTGTGGTGACCTAAATGTGAAGGAAATCCAAGGAAGAGGGGATATATGTGTACGTGTGGCTGATTCACTTTGCTGTACAGCAGAAACCAACACAATACTGTAAAGCGACTATACTACAATTAAAAAAAAAAAGACTGTACTGAAAGGCACGCACAGAATTCTTGTTCCCACTCCTGACCCTTCTTCCCTTTCCCTCACCCCCACCCTCTTCAGATAATCTTCGTTATTTATAATCTCTTGTTTAGCCTCCTAGTGTTTATTTTGCAACCATAAGCAAATATGTACATATTTTTAGTCTTCCCTTTCCTAAGAGTAGCATACTGTAAACACTGTTCTGCACTTTCCTTTTTGTCGCTTAGTGGATCTTTCTGTATCAGTACATGGAGACCTTTCTCATTATCCTATACTCCACTGAATGTGCAGTAGTTTATTCAACCAGTGTCCCAATTGCTGAACACTTCGGTTATTTTCAGCCTTCTACGAATGCCATTTTGTACTTGTACTAGAGTTTGTGTGGGTCGGATTTCGAGAAGTGGGATCACTGGTCAAAGGTAAATGCGGATTGTTTATTAGAGCAAATTCTCCTCTGTAGTGGTTGTGCTCAAATTTATCATACACATGAGCTTCCTTCCTCCATCCCCATTCTAAAAGAGTTTGTGCCATATTGGACAAAGGGCTTGCAAAATGTGCCTTTCTTCTGCAGTGAGAGTTAGTTCACCTCTGACCTGGCTATTGAAGCACTGTTCCTTAATGTTTTAATCAGTATTTATTTTAATTTTATTATTAATTGTAGTGTGTGTCACACAAAGCTGGAGCATCCAAACACTCTCAGGTCACCTAACTGCAGGGCAAGGCCATTGTCAGCAGCGCAGTAGCCAAGGTGGACGCTCAGCTTAGGAACTGGCTGTGTATATATGAGAGACTCCACTGTGCTTCAGACACTGCACTTGGCTATTGACACGTGTATGAGACAGCGAGCGCATGCATGTTTTGTGGCGTGTTTGGGGCGACAGCAGGATGAGTAACAGCAGTGGATGGCAGATGACTGGCCCTGCTTCGAGAGGACCACTGAGTCCCCCATCCTTGGGGTGTACGGAGGGCAGACCCAGGATGAACCCATGGGCTGGGCCTGACAGACCCTGCTGGGGCTGGCCCACCCCCCAGGACGGCTGGAACATCCTCAACTTCCTTATCATCTTTATCTTGCTCCTGGGGTTCTTCGTTAATGAACTCAGTGCCATCTCTATCACCTACACCCTCAGGTAAGCTGGGAACTCTGAGAAAAGGAGGGACCTGTCTGGACCCTGGGAAAGAGAGGAAGGGGTTGTTACCAGGTGGGGATCAGCTCTGCCTTTCTGGGCAGGTGGGGGAACGGTGAGGAGGAGGGGTCTGGGAAGGGCCGAGGGGCACCCCTGAGAGGCTCTGCCACAGGGCACTTCGTCTGGTGCACGTGTGCATGGCAGTGGAGCCCCTGGCCCGGATCATCCGTGTCATCCTGCAGTCAGTGCCCGACATGGCCAACATCATGGCGCTCATCCTCTTCTTCATGCTGGTCAGTGCCCTCCCCTGCCCCCGGCTACTCCCCTTCCCTGAACAGGCCCCTAGGTCCCTGGGGATACAGGGTGTCTGGAGAAGAGGAGAGGCTATGGGCCTGAAGCCCTGTGACTCTCCTGGCAGCTCATTTGCATGGCCTGTCCCTAAGGCCCTCTGATGAAGTCCGGGCGGGTCTCTGGTCTCTCTGGCAGGTGTTCTCAGTGTTCGGGGTCACTCTCTTTGGTGCATTCGTGCCCATGCATTTCCAGAACATGCAGGCTGCCCTGTATACCCTCTTCATCTGCATCACCCAGGATGGCTGGGTGGACGTCTACAGTAACTTTCAGTGAGTGCCCACGGGGCTTCCAGGGGAGGTGGGTGGGGCCCAGTCCAGGCAAGCTAGGCAGGGAGGGGCTGGGCTCCCAGGGGCAAAAAACTGACTGGGGAGGGAGACAGGCTCTTGGGTGGGAGTGCGGCTCCAGGGCTTGGGATAAGGATGGCACAGCAGGAGGGGGATGCCTGGGGCTTTAAACTGGAGAAAAGCAGACTCCCTGGAGCTGAGGGCTCTGGGTTTGTAGTCTACTTGAAGAGTCATCCCAATGAAACTCCACCCATTCAAGGTCCCACTGCAGGCTATTCAGGGAGATTTCTCCCATTATGCTCAGCAGCTGGGCAGCTAGGCCTTGGGCAAGGGAGCAGGTCTGTGGTTGCATCTAGCGTTCCAAGGCAGCCTCCCAGCCCACACTGGAGCCCACGAAACTGCCTGGACTCCTGAGAACTTAGGGTCTCATTTATTCATTCTGAGACCCACTGCCCAGGGTCATTATTGGCCACAGATGGCTGCCTGGGTTCTGTTCTTTACCTCTTTCCCATTAAGCCTAAACTCTATTTGTTTCCAGTCCCCTCCAGGGAGTGGGTCCCCCTGACTGATTTTCTTTTTATCTCCTTCGTGTGAGAGTAGAAGCCCAGTTGGTAAAGGGGCTTCTGCACTCATTACCCATTATGATGTAGGCAGTAGAAAAATCATGGGAGTGTGCAATAAAGGTGGCCTGGGGTTCTGAGTCTGCTCCACTGCCCTAGCCATGCAGCCGTCTGAGCCTCCGTTTCCTCATCTGTCAGCTGGGGATTATAATACATTATTAACCATGTCATGGATTGCTGTGAGAATTAGTAGAGACTGGCACTGTGTGCACACACACGCATAGCAAGAGAGAGAAAACTATTATTTGGGAAAATATTTTATGGGAGATTTATAATAGGTATTAACAGTGGGTGGGATTTTTTTCCTGTATATTTTCCTTCTGATCTTTCTATAATGAGCTTGAATTACTTTTTATAATAAGAACGACACGACTAAAGAATATAACCAATAGATTAAACTCGATAATGCTGACGTACAAATCCCCACCTTGCAGGGCTGGCTTGAGGACCGCCCACTGTCTGGCAGTACAGCTGGCGCTCAGTAAAGAGCAGCTGCGGGAACAATTAGGAGTAAGGCATTAGAGCTCCACAACAGCAGTGAGGCAGCGGAAGTCCCAGTGGGCCTTGAGATAATTTCCCCATCTCATAGATGAGGAAACTGAGGCCCAAAGGGCCAGGGAGGTGATAGGGCCCCTGACTGCCATCTCCAGGATGGAGACAAGGGAGTACGCAGTGGAGATTGGGGGCGCCATCTACTTTGCCATCTTCATCACCGTCAGTGCCTTCATTGGCATCAACCTGTTGGTCGTCGTGGTCACCACCAATCTGGAGCAAATGATAAAGGCAGGCGAACAGGGGCAACAGCATCAAATAGCCTTCAGTGAGGTGAGTGAGATGGGGAGGGCAGAGGGGGGTGAGGCAGAGTGTATATGAGTGCTGGAATTGAGCATGTGTGTTTGTGCGCGCGCGCACACTCGAGGGCCTGAAGAAAGCCAAGCCTGAGATGCGGAGGCAGCATTGCCCACGGCCAACTCACCAACGGGGGCGTCTGAGGAGTGTGGAGTTCCTAGGTGTCTTGTTCTATGGCAACTAAAACCTAAGCAGCTGAGTGACCTTAGGGCGTTTAACCAATCTAAGCCTCAATTTCTTCTCCTGTAAAATGAAAATAATTATAGTACTTCATAGGGCTATTATGATAATTTCATGGGTAAACGAACAGTACTTGGCACATACTAAGAACTCAATAAATATTAGCTATAGTGTTATTCATTCAGGGGTAGAGCTTCCGAAAGGCTGGAGAGTGTAGGGTGGAGTATTGCCTAAAGTGTTGAGGGCTGTGGGCTGTGACTTGAGAATAGATAGGGTTTCAGAAGTTTGCTGGGTAGGATTTATCAGGAGTGAAATGGTGGGGGAAGCACTAGGTTTTGAAAAGGGGTGAGAATTTCCAAAAAGGTGAGGGATGGGCTCGCGCATTTCAAGTTAAGCTCCCACAGCAAAGGAGAGAGCCTAAGATTGGTTAGAGCTGAAACAAGGGGCATTAGAACCCTGGTGTCCTGAGACTCATCCTCCCTGAAGCCAAGCAGGAAGGGGCAAGGGGAGGGGGTGCCGGCTGAGCTGTCCTTCCCTCTCCATTTCCCCCTCCCCAGACAGGCAGCGAGGAGGGAAATGGGAATAACGAGCTGCCGCTGGTGCACTGTGTGGTCGCCCGTTTGGAGACACCTGGCGTCCCCCAGGAGCCGTTTATGGGGGGCCTCCCGACGAACCTCTCAGAAAACACATTCGACAACTTCTGCTTGGTGCTCGAGGCAATACAGGAGAACCTGATGCAGTACAAGGAGATCCGAGATGAGCTCAACACGTAGGGCGGGTACTGGGGGTACCCTCGAGTCTCGTGAGTCAGGGCTGAGTGGAGCCTCAGATTCTTCTGGCCTCACGCCCTCACCATTTTTTTTCCTTTGCGGTACGCGGGCCTCTCACTGTTGCGGCCTCCCGTTGCGGAGCACAGGCTCCGGACGCGCAGGTTCAGCGGCATGGCTCATGGGCCCAGCCGCTCCGCGGCATGTGGGATCTTCCCGGACCGGGGCACGAACCCGCGTCCCCTGCATCGGCAGGCGGACTCTCAACCACTGCGCCACCAGGGAAGCCCACGCCCTCACCATTTTATCATGCGGACCCTGGGGCCCAGAGAGGTTAAGTGAATTGTCCAGGTTTCCCCAGCCTGTCGGTGAGGGAACTGGAATCCAGACCTCCCGGTTCCTCGCATCTCACAAGAGCCTTAAGCCTCGGCCTGGGTCTCTCTCAGAGTAAAGGGAGAGGGCGAAGGGGGCTGGACACCAGGGAAAAGATGGGAGGGCAGCCTTCCAACCCCCTCCCTCGGAACGCACTCACCTCTCCGCCCTCAGGATCGTGGACGAAGTACGCTCCATCCGCTTCAACCAGGAACAGGAGGAGGAGCTGATGCACAGGCACTTGTCGCGGAGCCCGTCGAGGGCGAGCGGGTCCTCCATAGCCACCCGTGAGATGACTTGCCAGCAAGACTTGATCACTGCGCTCGTCAACAGGGAAAAGGTGCAGCTTCCCTCTCCCACCCAATGGGTACTCAGCTCGCCACGCCACCCAGCTCAGCCTCAACCCCATCAGTCAAGGTCTCTGTCTATTCCAAGATCTGGTCCGCCCCCAAGACACCCAAGCACCCCAGCAGTCACCGCCAATCTGGTTAGGTTCCAACTTTTCCTTCTTCGGGAGGCCCCGCCCCTCCCCTAGGGCTCCAACCACTGAGCCATCTTGGTCTTCAGCACCGTCAAACCTACCCTTTTCTTAGTGAGACTTGAGCGGTTCAGTTCCTGCTTAGTGGCAGATACTCAGGCCCACTGGGGGCATAGGACCCCCAGGTCCTGTCTAGGGTGCATAAGAGGAGCAGCCTCCTGAGGGAGGAAGATTCTATGGAGAAAAAGTCACACTTCCACATTATTTAGTTTCTTTCTGCTTCCCACACCATCAGACTGGGAACCTTGTGAATGTCCACGGCCTGGGCTCCCACAGTCGGAGAGCAGACTCGGCAGGCTAGAGTTAGACGTGAAGGACTTCCTGCCAGGCCTGGATGAACAGCTCTTGAGCTGAAGGAGGGGAGTAAGGGGGCATCTGCCATGTCAGCGTGGGGGCATTGACAAGAAGACCTCTTGGTTTGCAGGTTCAGGAATCCAACACAAATGTACTCCTTAACAAACACAAGTCCAGCCGCTGAGAGGGCAGGACGGGAGCCAACGGGCATGAGCACACACACCCAGCCACTGCATCTTTGGCATCACTAGCATGACTTGGCACATCCTGGCCTGAACCCATCCTCTCCCTTACCCCCCGGACAGATGCCTGGGGATGGAAGGGGGCAGCATCTCTAGGGCTTGTGCCTGTGAGCCCCAGGTCCAGAGGAGCCGGGATGGAGAAGGATGCTGGATGAGAGTGGGAGCCCTACCACAAGGATGAGCACAGAAGGGGGTGCTGGCCAAGGCAGCCAGGATTTGCCCTAAGGATGGGCATCCCTGGTATCCTGCTAGACCAGAACTAGATGGAGTCTAAGTGGGCCCAAGCACCAAGAGAAGAAAGGTGAGGCCAGTGCGGCCACGTATCTGTATCAGCAATAAACTTTTGTGTTGGGACCAATGTGTCTGACTGGTGGATCTCCAAACCCTTGAGGCAGCCTTGCCCCTCAAAAGCCTGTTTGTCCAATGGGAGAGTCACTGACTGTCCTCCAGAGCTTCCAGTCTAATGGGAGAGAAAATCCACACCCTGAAAATTTTTGACTTAATGGTAGAGATATAATCCCTGCCCTTAGGGTCCTAAATTCTGGGGGTGAAAATCTGGTCCTCACAGTTCCTCACAGTTGGGAGTGCCTCTCTTATGAAGGAGACTCCCTACCCTCTCTCTGTGTCTGAAGGTGTAGGAGACTGGTCCTCATTCTGGGGAGTTCTAGTCTGATGGGGTCACCATCGACCAAGTCATGCAGGTACAGGAAGCTCTATCCGGGATCAATGGAGAATGGCTGGGCAAAGTGTGGGTCCTGGCAGGCTCTCTGGGGAAGAAGAGCACTGAAACTTCCTGGAAGGCATCAGGAGGAATTTGAGGGTCAGGTGAATGAAGTCCGGTGGAGAACTTGGGACCTGTGAGACCTCTTTGGGAGCTTCATACCAAAGACCATCGAGAGCCACAGCAGGTCCTGAGCCAGGCAATGCAGAGTCTGAGAAAGCTGTGGCAGTCGTGGGCACTATGAAGAGCTGCCTCGGTGGATTCTCATCCTTGGGCAAATCACTGGGCCTCATCTTCCCCATCTGTGCAATCGGGAGAGGATAAGATTGAGCACCAGCTCTAAAATCAAACGGCCAGCACTCAGCCCCAGAGCTGGGGGACTGATGAGGTCAGCTGTACGGCTGAGACTCAGGTTCCCTGATGTTGTGTGAAGGGAAGGCTGGAAGAGATGTTGTGTGAGAGTTCTGCCCAGCTGTTCAGCAAAGACTGACAACTAGGGGCCTTGGGGATATTCACCAGTTGGAATGGGAATCCCCAGAGGCCCACTGATTGCAGGTGATGGGAAACTCTACCCTTCATCCCCTCCCACTGGCATTGCTTCCAGCCCTGAAAAGCCCCCGGGGCCTGCTGGGAAGGAGTCTGGACAACTGGGGCAGGGGTGGTACACTGAGCAGGCAGGTGAGAGGTGGCACCCCAGCAGTGCTTCTCTGCCTTGGAGTGCTATCTGCTCCCCTGTTTGGGCCAAGACTCCAGGACCATCAACCAGCAGAACGATGGGCAGCCAGTGGCTTTTGCTGCTTCTGCTGCTATTTATTGGGAATGGAGCCCTCAATCTGCCTGGTGAGTAGCCACATACACCCTTTCCAGCCATCCTTCTCTGGGGGCTCTCACAGCCTTCTTCTGGCTCACCAGGGAGGGGAAGAAGGTGGTGGAAGATCAAGTAGTATCCCCAGGAAGATCTCATGTGAGCACAGCCATTCCCCAACCCACCCCTAAATTGTCTGAAAGGCTTGGGGCACCAATGAGCTCGGGGGAAGGAACATGATGGGATGACCAAAGAGCTTCTGGCTTTGCCCATCCATCCTCATCCAGGATGCTATATTTGTCTGTCTATTCCCTCCATTCTGTCTGTCATCTCAGCTGTCTCCCCTTTTCTGTCTTTCCTTTCCATCTGGGCTGGGCCAATAGCTTGGGGTTTCAGTAGGCTAGTTCCCTCTCAATCTGGCCCAGAACTGAGGGCCCAGGGGCTTGGACCCCTGCTGCCCTCCCCTGCCCTACTCCATCAAAGATCAGCCGCCACCCCCAATGCCTCACTGAGCCCGATAGAGGAGTGCAGCCCTGGATCCTGAGCTCCTAGGACAATATAGGGGAAGATATTGGGAGGTGGCAGGAAATTGCATGTCTTAGCAATCGCATGAGTCATGACTTTTTCCAAGGCCAGGAGTATCCTTGGCAAAACACCCAGGAAGCAGATAGCAATTTTGGTGAGAGGCACAGAAGGGGATAATTATTTTCAATAGCAGTTTCTACTTATTGAGCACCTACTGTATGCTAAGCACTGTGCTAAGTGCTTCACATGCATTATCTCATTTAATCCTCATGACCACCAGTGAGGTAGGTATTGTTTTCACTGCTGTCTTACAGTTAAGGAAACTGAGACTCAGAGACATAAAGTGATTTGTCCCCTCATCAGAGCTGGGAGTCTGTCCCAGGTCTGACTTTAGAGTTCAGGCCACATTCCATTGCTTCTCAAAGGAGCTGCTGTCGGCAGGAAACTTCAATATCATATAAATGTCAGTTCTTACCAAATCTTTAATTGTGACACACTTCCAATCAAAATCCTAACAGGGTTTTTTGTAGAAGTTGATACTCGGATTCTAATACACATAAGGGAGAACAAAAGGCCAGCAATAGCCAAGATAACTTTGAAGAGCAAGATGGGAGACTCACTCTACCAGATACTAAGACTTACATTAAAGTAAGATCATGTGGTGGTGTTGCAACAATAGACAAGCAAACCAATGGAATAAAAGAGCAGGGAAATCAGTCTGGATGTGTAATAACAGGTAGCATGACAAATTGATCAGTGGGAAAAGGATGGATTTTTCCATAAGGGGGCAGGGACAACTGGTTAACCACATGGAAAAAACATAAAATCAGATCCAGTGGAAACATCTCTTCCTGCACATAAAAACTCAAGACTCCCGTAGCAAGACATCTGTTCATTTCAGCCTGGAATTTTGTTGCAGACAGACCCACGGATCACTAGAGTTTAGAGGACTCTTGCGATATTAAGCCCAAGTCCCTCACTGTGCTGAGGGGGATGTAGAAGCACTGAGAGTGGTGGGGGTCTTCCCCAAGACTACACAGCAAGTCAGTAATAGAGCCAGGTCTAGAGCCTAGATCCCCCACTCTTTCCGTGCATCCTGGCCAGCACTCCTGCCCTATTGTGACCCCTTAGCTCTATTCAGGGCTAGAAGAAAGTGGGAGGTGGAAGGAGCAGATGCCAGATGGGGGCGGGGTCAGGGAGAAGGATCAGTGCCTCTTTGGAGCTAGGTTGTAGGAAGGACAAGCCCATCACCTCCAGTTTTCTGAATTAGTCCTTTGACAAAGACCAAGGTTGCAATGACAGGGCATCAGGTGATGCGCCTATTTCTGCCCATTGCCCAGGGGGAAGAGGAAGGTTTTCAAGGGATCCAGCTCAGTGTAGCTGATTTGGGCCTTTTTCTCTAGAGAGAGTGGCTGGCTCGGACATGAGAATGAAGCAATGTCTTTGTGAGGCAGTGCAGCGTGGTAGGGAAGACATTGGGCTCTGGGATCTGATGGATCTGATTTCAAATCCAGTGCCGCCACTTCCTGGCTGTGTGACCTTGAACAGATGCCTTCACCTGTCTGAGCCTCAGTTTCTTCATCTGATAAATAGAAATAATTTTCCTTACTTCAGGGTGGATGTGAGGATTCAGTGCACCAACACTTGCACATTGGAACAGCACCTTACTCAGACAAGGTGAAAAACCAAAGGTTGTCAAAATTATCTTTGACTGCTATTGCACTAAATGAAGCACTTGGCTTTTGATTGGGGTCACGTTGTAAAAAAAAAAATTGTGTATCTTTAAATATTAGAATCGTATTCAATGCAGTAGGAAACACATCAAAAAAGCCATCGAGAAATCAAAGATCAAGTGTGATAATAGATTTCCATCCTTTTCTGACTCTGTCTCTGTAATAATTCTTGAGTGGAATGAGACATAGTTGCCTGAATTAGTTAAATTCGCTCTCCCTGGCATGCATCAGCTGAGATCTATTAGCACAGAGCTGGCATATAAATGAATGCGCGCCAGTAATAATGTAGTTGGTGTTTTGTTTTTTGTTTTTGTTTTTGGCTGCGTTGGGTCTTTGTTGCTGTACGCAGGCTGTCTCTAATTGCAGTGAATGGGGGCTACTCTTCATTGCGGTGCACGGGCTTCTCATTGCAGTGGCTTCTCTTGTGGAGCACGGGCTCTAGACGCGCAGGCTTCAGCAGTTGTGGCACGTGGATTCAGTAGTTGTGGCTCGCAGGCTCTAGAGCGCAAGCTCAGTAGTTGTGGCTCACAGGCTTAGTTGCTCCACATCATGTGGGATCTTCCCAGACCAGGGCTCAAACCCATATCCCCTGCATTGGCAGGTGGTTTCTTAACCTCTGCGTCACCAGGGAAGTCCCATGTAGTTGGTGTTGATATCATTTTTTTTTAATCTTCCAATAAGGATATTTGATAAAGTGAGAACATCTGAGAAGAACTCTGGATTGGTGGAGGGAATGGGTATATAGGTTTCTTTTTGTTTGTTTTACAGGCATTATGACAACCTGGGGTCAGCTACAACATCTTCCACTAAAGACTCTGGAACTGTGGGAACTATAGAGTGTTCCTCCATAATTTCATCTCCATCCAACAATGGGAGAGACAATGGCCCTGCAGTTCCACCTAACACCTCACCAACAGCTGGCAGGACAGAACCGTCTGAGTCCCAGCAGCATATCACGTCAGCTGCTCCTCCAGTTTCACTACCAGCCAGCAGCTCTGCTGGGTCCACTGAGCAGACAACCCCAGCACATGAGACTCAAGAGGAGAGATTAAATACAGTTATCACCACAACCTCTGAGGGCACAACGCTGCCAAATTCCATGGTGACTTCTACATTGAAGGACCAGGGAGGGACAACCAGAAGCACAGCCTGATCCAGCATGGCCACCTCAGCAAACCCCTCAAAACAGAACCAGTGTGCTCCAGCTGCAACCCCATTCGCATCAAGCTCCGGAGCCAATGGATTGGAGTCATCAGTGGTCGCTGACTCTCCAAAGGTCAGCCACGATCACAGCTCCAACGGCCTTAAACACACCAGGCAATGACGTCACATCATCGGGGTCCATGAGAACCACTGTCTCTGAGAAGTCAGCTACAACGCTATCCCCCGCAACATTGGACGAAATCACTGATGTGAAAGAATCTTTACCTGTGACAAGCAGTGCAGTTATACCGCTTCGCTAACCATGACCACCTGGGGACAGACATGCCTGGCACTCAGGCAGGGGTAACTACCACTGCACCCCCAACCCCAATAACAGCCCCCACGATGAGCATGCTGTCCAGAAGACATCACAACACCATCACACAAGCACCTTCCCATCCAGTGGAATCAGCCCCCAGTGCTGGCACTGCAATGGCCCAGTCACCTGAGACAATAGCTGCTCATTCAACAACCCTTATTCCCAGCTCCTCGGGGATGACAAAATCTGCTGCCAGCACTGGAGCCAGTCAAGCCTCCCCTAAACACACCAAGAACAGTAGTCCTGGAGCAGGAGTCTGTA
This sequence comes from Monodon monoceros, assembly GCF_005190385.1. Classification (NCBI taxonomy): domain Eukaryota; kingdom Metazoa; phylum Chordata; class Mammalia; order Artiodactyla; family Monodontidae; genus Monodon; species Monodon monoceros. Next base: position 160,659,519 of record NW_021703774.1, on the reverse strand, counting down.
CTTCAGATGAATACCCGGCGGACAGGTGAGCTTGTATGTACAATAACAGCTACTATGCCCATCAGGTAAGTCTGAGGAACTCATGTCAGTACGGCGAAGAACTCTTCACAACTCTCTTCACATCTGAAGGCCCAGATGAACACATGTCCAAAGGGTGTGGGAGGGCCAGTGAGGTTTGGTCAGACATTGACATCTAAAGAGTCTATCTGGGCAGAGGTGATTTCTAGTGAGAGGAAAGGTAGCTGAGCGTATGAATTTGTCTTAGTCAATTCAGGCTGCTATAACAAAATACCATGCACTGGGTGGCTTATGAACAGCAGAAACATTTCTCACATTTCTGGAGGCTGGAAGTTCAAGATCAAGGCACCGGTAGGTTTGCTATTAGGTGAGGGCCCACGTCCTGGTTCATAGAGAGCTGTCCTCTTGCTGTGTCCTCACATGATGGAAGGGCCAAGGGAGCTCTCTGGGGTCTCTTTTATAAGGGCACTAATCCCATTCATAAGGGCTCCACCCTCATGACCTAATCACCTCCCAATGGCCCCACCTCCTAATACTGTCACATTGGACATTAGGATTTAACATATGGATTTGGGGTGGGGGTGTGTGCAAATATTCAGTATATAGCAGAGGTAGAATGGACAATTCATCAACCCCCAGCCCCCAGGATTCTAATTACTGACTAGAGATTAAGCCTTCCTGGGGGGAGTAGATGATGATCCACCAAAGAAAAAGGCTGTAGCCCCAACACAGGCCTGGAGGGCTAGACAGGGAAACGGAGGCAAAAATCTTGTTGAGGCAAGACCAGTGCGGCTGGGTTCACAGGGTCTCCCTGTGTTAGTAGCAGTACAACGAACTCCCAGGCTCACCCTTTGGCAGGGCAGAAGCTGGGTCCTGGGAACCAAAAAAGATGATGGTGTCCCCCAAACATATGCCTCCTACAGTTGAAATAAATCTAACCCCCCCAAAATTTCAAGTTAGCAAAATTCTGATTTTCCTAAAATGACTAGCCTGTTTTGTTTTTTTTTTTCTTCTTTTGGCTGTGTTAGGTCTTTGTTGCTGCATGGGCTTTCTCTAGTTGCAGCGAGCGGGGGCTACTCTTCGTTGCTGTGTGCAGGCTTCTCAATGCAGTAGCTTCTCTTGTTGCGGAGCACAGGCTTCACTACTTGTGGCTCGTGGGCTCTAGAGCACGGGCTCAGTAGTTGTGGCGCATGGGCTTAGTTGCTCTGTGGCATGTGGGATCTTCCTGGACCAGGGATCGAACCTATCTCCCCTGCATTGGCAGGCAGATTCTTAACCACTGCACCACTAGGGAAGTCCTACCCTGCTTTTTAAAATATCAAATTTCTTCAAAAAATATTTCCTTGGCATTCCTGCTTTGGTCTTTTGGATAATCCACCCTTAGGATGAAGCTCCTATTACATTTAAAACTAGGCAGTGCTTAACTTATGGGCCAGTATTTTCCAAAATGTATTTTGTGGGACACCAATGCTATGGGATTTCAATAGACATTACACTAAAACAAAAGGGTTGTATTGTCAAGTATATTTTGGAAATACTGGATTAAACAAAACTGTTTTTTGACTGCAGGACTTTTCAGAGCCTTTAATATTTAGTATTCCACTGTTCACTGTGACTCCTTTCAAAGTCAGATTTTTAAAACAGATTATGGCATGCATTTTCCAAGAGTGTCCCCAGAAACCTCATTCTTAGGAACATTTAAGCAGTACCTTGGAATATACCCTGTTGCCAACGAGGGAGTTCAGATGAGAGTTGAGCAGGCTGGGCAAGGTAGAAGTGACCAGGATGACAAGTCTGACCCAGGGGGGCTTTAGTCAAACTCTGGCTCATTAGAGGTTTGTCCCCATCTCAACAAACTCTCCTGGGGAGACCAGGGTTATGTACCCACTTGTACAATGCAACATGTGTCCCTCCACAGAATGTAGGAAGTATATCATTGTGTTTTCACACATTGAGAATGAGACACCTTTTCTTTTCGTGTTAACTTTCTTCCCTGTGAGTAAGAACATGGACTCTGCAAGATAGACTGTCTGGGTTTGAATCATGACTCATTTTCTTCTGCTGGAGATAATATGATCACATTAACTTCCGGGCATCAGATTTTGAGTGTTAGCTATTACTGATATTACTATTTGGCATTCCATATCACAATATACTATTGATTGCAATAGCAGAAAGTTATGTGACTGACTTATACTGCTCCCCTTCCACCAACTCAGGTTGGTACAAAACATCTGCTCTTTTTTTTTTGGGTGGAGAAACTTCCCCCACCAGGGACTGAACCTGGGCCACAGCAGTGAAAGCCTGGAATCCTAACCACTAGGCCACCAGGGAACTCCCAAAGCACCTGCTCTTATATTGCAGCCCATCCCTCTGACCAAACATGCCTTCCAAGATAGAATCAGTGAGCTTTTAAAAAAAAGGAAAGGAAAACAAAATCTTTAAATTCAAAGTAATAAAACAAGTCCAGAAATATTTAGTATTTCCATAACATTTTACTTTTTAATGACTAACTACAAGCAGTTCATCCCAAATTCAACAGCAAGTGTGGAAAGAGCAGACATAGAAAGAGGGAAAGGTTAAATATTGATATTAGCTTCTCCTTCATCACCCGAAACCACTGGTGCCTGACATGTATCAGGGCACCATGTGGTGCCAGGGGCAGAAAATCAACACTAAGTGGCTTGAGGAAAATTAATTAATTAATTAATTTAAAAAATTGAAAACATTAAACAAAATAAAACAAAATTTGTTGCCTCATGAAACTAAGAAATCCTAAAAAGGACTTGAAGACTCTCCCTCATGGCTCTCAAAGGCACTCCCTCCCTCTCCTCCGTCAGTAATGTCTCTTTGGGAGTTTAGGCTTTTATAAGACAGAAAGAGCCATTGATTTCAGACAGTTTAGGTCCCTCAAAAACCCCTAAGGCCCAGGTTACCTGCTGGAATGAGAAGGAAATCAAAGAACAAAACAAATTAATATCTCCAAAAATAATCTGCCAGGCAAGTAACAGAAACCAACGGGGCTGGAGAAGGGGAAACAGGAGAACTTATTACAAGGGCATCTCATGGAGCCCAAGAGTAGCCTCCAACCAGGGTCTCCAGGGACTTGCAACCATGCATGTGGTGGAACCCAGGGCGTTGCCTCTCTCTTCTCTCAATCTTGCTTCTCCCCTTCTGCACCTGTACCTGCTTTGTTCCCTTCTCCACACACTGGCTTGTCCTGCCTCTCAGCCCACGTGGCAGAAGAGGGCTGCCTCACAACTCTCAAGCTTTATACTGCCTCCTTTCAGGCTCAGTTCCTGGGAAAGTGGTTCTGAGTGGATCAGCTAAGTCCAGGAATCAGGGTCCCCCAGTGCAATCATGGCAGAGGGGTCTCACCTCCCGCTGGGGAGAGTCTTCGTTTAAGCGAGTTGTTATGGGTTGGGCTAAAATCCCCACAGTGTTTCCTCCACCGAGATTAGAATGCATACCCTTGCCCATGGCGTCATCCCAGGAGCCTCAGGAGGCCTCTGCCCTGGCTCTTGTCCTCCTGCAGAACTATCCAGGGTGTTGGTGGCCCTGCATTGCCAGCTGCAGGAAATTGAGGTGGTCCTGAGCAGCTGCTTCCTGAAGACTCGCCACTGGATCCTGGAAGAAGGTGCCTTTTCAGGATGCTCCAGTGTCAGTAAGACAGAGGAGGGTCTTAGTGTCCAGGTCTTCACAATGGAGAAGAAGGAGGGTACCTGTGGACTCCGCCTCTCTGTGAGCAATCTGGGAGGGGCCCTCTGATAGGAAGTTGGGCTGTATGTGTGTTTTGGGGGAGGGACTGGGAAATGAATGATTGGGCACCAGTTGTGACTTTATTTCCATTTAACCGAAGAATAATTATCTGGAATGGAGTCCAGTCTTAGCAGTCAGACCAGTCTTTTTGGGGAAGAGACCACGTTGTCCCCCATCAGATTGGGAATGCTTTTAAAAATGGTGCCATGATTGATGGACTGGGAAATCGGTTTCAAAACTTGTCAGCCACAGAATCCTTTAAAATAATAACTACCACAACCACAACCAATATTTATAAATTTCTTACCGTGTACCATGTGCTGTGGGTCAAATTCTTTTTTACGTGCACTATCTTACTAAATCTTCACAATAATCCTGTGAGGTTCCCATTTTACAGATGAGCAATCTAAGGCTCAGAGAAGTTGAGGGATTTTCCCAAGTCACACAGCTAGTTATTAACAGAGCTGGTTTGTGCTCCTAACTGCTCACTGTGTTGTCACCTCCTTTCCTTGGAAGGGATCTTACATAAAAGCCAAATATAAAAATAAATATATAAAAGCAGGGCAGGTCTGATTGAATGGAGTGGGAGGAAGAGTGCCCTGCTGGGTCAGCTTCCCCCTAGCACATAGGTGGGCTTTAATGCCCCTTCAAAGAGGCTCTGGAGCTCCCCAGGCTCACTTTGAAAACTAGAGTTCATTCTAACGGCAGGGTGGAGTGGGTGATTTAGTTCCTCCAGTGTCTTGTTCTGCCACCTACAGGGTCATGGTTTCTCCTGCCTAAGTCATAGAACAGAATCGGTAGTTTCAACATGTAATAGCTAAGTCCTTGGCTCTGCCCCTAGAATTCTCTATCAGTGTTCTTTTTTTAATAAACTGCTTGATTTATAGCAATAAAACAAATCATTTTGATTCTTCTTTTAAAATCCTATGGAAACAATGAAATACCAAAAAGATATCTGAATCTTGGGATAAGGACCAGGACTTGGCAATTTTAACAAGCCCCACAGTGATTTATTTTTTTTCCAAGAGATTCTAAAATGCACCTTGAAATTTGAGAACCACTGGCACGGAGTTTAAGAACATGGGCTCTGGGATCAGAGATGTTGAATTCTGGCTTTGTTAGTTGCTTTGGGCAAATCTTTTAACTTTCTAAGCCTCAGTTTACTGTTCAGGGAATTCCATGGCGGTCCAGTGGTTAGGACTCTGCGCTTTCACTGCTGAGGGCCCGGGTGCAATCCCTGGTCGGGGAACTAAGATCCCGCAAGCCGCACGGCACGGCCAAAAAAAAAAAAAAAACTTCAGTTTACCCTTCTGTAAAATGGGACTAATAACAGAACCCTCCTCAGAGAGTAGTGGTCAGGCCACAGTGCCTGGAATACAACCCACGCTCAGTAAACTTTAGTCATTACTCTGATTTAAATCAACAACTTGAAGCAAATCATGATGGAAGAAAGTGATTCCCCTGGAGATCCGAGAGTAATGGCTGCCTCCCTGTGTCTTCTAGACCAACAACAGCCATGCCCTTTATCCTCTGGAGGCGCAGCTTCTGCAGGTTCACCCTGACTATACCAATACTGGTTCCACAATGCTCAACTTCAGCTGCATGTACCCTCTGGTGGTAAATGTCAGCCAGACCCACCCCTACCCGGTGGTCTTCTTCCTGTGAGTTCTTTTCTGTCAGCTGCCTCTTGAGCTGGGCCCTGTGGAGGCTCTCGAGTTCCCACTGCTACCTATAATCCAGGCAAAAGGAGTCAACACCCTCAGGATGTTGGCCCGCCATGCCCACCCATCATAGGTACCTCTTAGATTGAGACTCGGAGTGTTACTGGAAGAAAAAGATGTTCTGTGAAGTAATGCACTATGGGTTGTTTATGTAAATTACCTTGAGGTAGGATGGCTCAGATGGCTTCAAGGGTCCTGGGGATCTGTGATGTGGCCCCTCACTTTTTAGGAGGTCCAGGAGGAAAGTTGGAAGGTTTGCTCCTTCCCTCCCCTAGTTCTCTATGGCTACCAGTGCTCAGTGACCTAGGGTGCAAGGTAGAATGCGAGTGATGCCCCTACCTCTAGGGTTTTGTGGTGAGGGTCTCATTCCCGTCCCTCTCCAGATATATCACTATCCGTATTATGGGCACTGGGAACACCATTGTCATCCTGGGCATCTTCACAGACCCTCAGCTCTCATCTCCACTTGAGAACAGACCAGTTCCCCTAGGCAAGCCTCTCTACGTGGTCCTCAGAGCCACAAGCAGTGGCCCAGTCAGATTTGCCCTGGTGGCCAATGAGGTCTTTACCAGCAGCAACATCTCCAGGACAGGTGCTGTTAAGGCCACCTACTACTTTGTGAAGGAGAGGTAAGTACCTGTTGGACTCTGGTAACTGCTTTTCAGTGCCACACTAGCTCTTGGACTGTAGCTTGTGCTGGATGGTTTTGTACCTATGAGCACAGATCCTGTCACTCTTCTCTGTATCACTGGTACATAGACAGTGGGAGAAAGTTAAGTGCTGGGTGAATGTTTGTTGAAAAATATTCAAGTATTATTACCATTCCCATTTCTCAGATGAGTAAATTAAGGCGTTGGGAGATTAAGGTCTGTCCAACATTACAGCCAATTAATGACACTCATTCCTTGTATTCTTTCCTCAAACAATTACTGAGGACCTACAGTGATAAAAGTAAAAAAACAAAAACAAAACTAACATTTCAGGGTGCTATACACTATGTAATATATTTGATATTTACTCCATGCCTCACCCTGTTCAAATCACTTCACATATATTAACCCACTTAAGCCTCACAACACACTCTATGAGATAGGTATATTTTTGTTCCCATTCTATAGATAGAGAAACTTAGGCTCAGTTCACACAACTCGAAGTAGGAGATCTTGCTAAGTTCTGGGCCAAGTCCTTACCCTCAACAGCTCATGGTCTAGGGAAGGAGCTGTGTCTCCTGTCTTCTGGTTGTATTTCATTAATATTAACAAGTCTTCGCAGAACACAGTGAATCATTCATTACCTCATCTATACCTGTAAACAACACTGTGAAGTATTATTTCCCCCACTTTAAAGATGAGGGGATTAGAGAGGGTACAGAGTTTAATGACTAGACCAAGGACATAATGCTGGTCTACTCATGCTCCAGAGTCCCGGTTCTGAAATACCTCAAAAACAGTCCTAGCGTGCAATTCTTCCTTTGTCAGGAGGAAAGAGAACCTAGTGATTAAGGGTATGGGAGGGCACTGCAGCCAGGTTGCTACCTGAAGAAACTTGGACAACCTACTTAACTTCTCTGAGCCTCAGTTTCCTCATCTTTAAAAAATAAAAAGACCATCAAGGGGGGAAACTAGAATGGACTTATTGATGGTGAGTTTGATTCCTGGAATAAAGATCACAGGGTAAAAAAGACTAAATGGGCTTCAGGAAGCACAAGAGACAGAGTTCAGAGGTGACTCCCTAATGCCCACAGGAGGTAGCGTCTGTGTGGCTGGTAACTCAGTGGGAAGATAATTTGCTGTCCCTCAGGCTTTTGCATTGGATGTTTTCTCTTCCTGGAACCCTCAACTCCCTGATACCCATATGGCAAATTCTCATCTCCTTAGTCTTTGCTAAAATGGTACCATTTCAATGAAACCTACCCTGTCCATGCTATGTAAAATTGCAACTACCCTGCACTCATCCAGTCTAGATCCCTATTTCTTTCTTCTATCTACTTATCACCTCCTATCATACTACATTACATGAGATCATTTTTTTTTTATTAAGTTATTTATTGTCTGTCTCCCCTCACCCACAAGAGAATAGGAGGTTTGGTCTGTTTTGTTCACTCAGTTTTCTAATTCTCCCAAGCACCTAGAACAGGGCCTATGTATAATAAGACTTTCTTTCTGCCCATGGACTCTACACCACAGGTCTATCCAAATACTACCAGTTATAGTGAAAGGGTTACATCTAGGTTATTGTTACCTCAAAAAAAGTCACCATGACAATAACGTGAACAGTTCAAGCCTACCTCCGAATCTCTTAGCTCAGAATTTTCTATGTCTACCAGAGTTTGCCACCAGTAACTAAAGTTTCCTTTTTTAATGTGAAGTTACTGCTAATAAGTGATCACTGATAAGCTATGCCCAGTCAAGAAGCAAACTTTATCCAAGGGGAGAGCCTTAGAAAAACAAACAAACAAGAAAATTAAAGGTCATCTTGTCATGATTTACTACCACCACACCATCAAAATAATAATAGAAGAGGGGAAGGAGAAGAAAGGAAAAGATAGAGGGAGAGAAAATGTGTTAGGGAAAAAAAAGGAAGGAAGGAAAGAGAAAGAAAGAAAAAAGGGAGGGAGAGAGGGAAGGAAAGAGGGAAAGAGGGAAGGAAAGGAGAGGAAGGAAGGAAGGAAAGAAAAAGAAAAAAGGGAGGGAGGGGGAGAGAGAGGGAAGGAAAGAGGGAAAGAGGGAAGGAAGGGAGAGAAAGGAAGGAAGGAAGGAAGGGAGAGAGAGGGAGGGAGGGAGGAAGAAAGGAAGAAAGAGGACGGGGGCAAAACTGTCTTCCTGCTAGCACTGATGTGAGGATGAAATGAAATAATGCATGCAAATTTTCATTATGAGACCCAGCATCTTCACCCACAGGACAAGCAAAAAATGGGAAATCAGTGTTTGCCGGGGCTCCTAGCAGTGGGTGACGCTGCCTCTCCCCACAGCTGCCCAGTCAGCAACAGGCTGCTCGTGGGGCCTGCGGGCCAACGGGGCCTCCCTGGAGGTGACGCTGGCCTTCAACCTGTTCCGCTTCTCGACTAGCGATACGCTCTACCTGCAGAGCCAAGTGACCCTGTGTGACAAGCGGGCGGGACGCCCGTGTCCGCCGGTGAGCAGACAAACAGCCCTAGAGGCTCCGGGCAGTCGCTGCAGCCTCCGCCGGCCGCAGCTCCGGGTGGCTAGCTGAGGAGCCGGACTCCAAGCAATGCAGCAGGGTAGGGACTAAGGAGGGGCCTGCAGGGACTAAGGAGAGGGGGACCAATAAGGGCCTGACTAAGGAGGGGCCTGGAGGGCGGTGGTGCTGGGGATTGGCCTATCCCGCAGGGGGCGGGGCTGAAGGCGGGGCCGAGGGCGAGGGGCTTGTGGATTGACAGATTTTGGAGAACTCACTGGGGCTACCTGGGGGTCTCGGACAGAGGCCCGCCCAGGCTGGGGCGGGAAGAGACCTCGCTACCCTTCTGTTGTGTCCCTGCAGACCTGTAGTCAGAAGACTCCTCCTGGGAGGAATCGAGCCTGGGAGATATCAGCTCTGGAGGGTCTGGAGAGCGGCGCTGGCTGGATGGTGTTCGGGCCCATTAGATCGAGTGGTAACTGGATCATATGGGGGGCCTCCTTGACTCCTCTTCCAGATTTTCCCACTGACCTGCTCTGAGACCCCGACCCTTCACTGAGCCTCCTTCTACCTGTGTGTCCTCAGACTCCTCCCTCAATTCTAGTCCATGTCTTCCCCAAGCCCATATCCTCCTCGGCTCCTCCTTTGCTCTGGAGAGGTCTCCTCCCCTCACCCGGTCCCGGTTCCATTCTCGCTCATTAAGCTTCTCTCCTCCCATTCTCATCTTTCCTGCCACACCAGACCAATCTTCTACCAGTCTGTTTGTCCCTTGTGCCAGTATGCTCTTTGTAAATCCTCCTTGCTGGTCTGAAACCATCTCTCCTTTCTCTCTATTCCCTGACAACCTTCCAAAGCTCTGACCCTTGCGGGAAAGCCTATCTTCTTAGTAACTCCATTCTTTAGAGGCAGAAGATTCATCATCACACCCTTCTGAGTCCCTGCTTCAACAAAGGGTTCTTTTTGCCCAATCTTTCAGTGATGGGAGTGTGCTGACCTGGTACTATCAGGATGCCTCCTTAAGCTTAATCTTTCTTCCTTTGTGGTTTCAGAGCCCAATGCCTCCAGTAGCAGGAGTTTGGCAGGTTGGTACACAGCGATTGCTGTGATAAAGTTCTGATGACTGCGCCAGGGTCTAGGGGTGCACACTGGCTTCTGGAGGGTGCTGGTCTTGGATCTCGTCCCTGCTTAACAGTATGTGACTTGGGAGAGGTCAGTTACCCTAAGTCTCAGCTTCCTCAGCTGTACATGGTAGAGTTGTCATTGTGAGGTTGTTCGTAGTCATAGTTAGACTTTTATCCCTCATCAGAACCTGAGGCTTTCCAGAAATGATTTAGGGTAGGGGTTGAAATTTCAAGATACAGGGCCATGAAGATAACAACAAGTGAGAGGGGTTGAGTGGGGTCCACACTGAGATAGAGAGTTCATCTCTGTGTCTCCAACCGCCTCCCCCCAGTCTAACAGAGGAACTGGCACATGGTGAGTCCCAGGAAGGCTTTGTTGAAAGAATGCATGAATGACTTACAAAACAATCCCCAAAGTGGAGTATCTAAGCCTAAAAAGTTTCCCAGGCTCTCAAAGCCACCTAATTCTGCTTTATAATCATTTCTTTCTTTCCTGCAGGATCCTGGATGACCATCTTTCTTCTGATGACAATAGGCTGGATGCTAAGATAAAATCCTGCCCAGACACCTCCCCCAACTCTAGTCCTTAGCCTTTAGTTTAGTTGCCTGAGGCAAGGGTAGGGTGGAGGAAGATTTAGGGAGAGGTAAGTAGTCTGTCCTCTTGTTAGGGACCAGAGAAGTTGAGGGTGAAGATGGAATCCATGTGTGACCCAACTACTGTCTGGTTAGGAGTGGGACCACTGAGCCTTGGGCAGTGCTTCCTCATCCCACCTTCCCTTCCCATCTCTGGAACTCTTCCAATGGTGGGATTGGGCAGCTCAATATGATAAGGGGCAGGGCAGAGGGTATGGCCAATAAACAGCAGGGAACTTTCCTACTTTGTCTGACTCCTTTTCTGTGTTATCAGACCACAAAGCTTCAAGGCTTTATGAGAAATGGTGTGTGTGTGTGTGTGTGTGTGTGTGTGTGCATGTGTGCATGTGAGAAGTCGCTTTGTTCTCTATGGGTCTCAGTTCCCCCATTTGTAAAACGAAAGAATTTGACCAGATGATCTCTGCTTCAACATGGGGACTCCATGACTCTCATTTTAGGGTAAGTTGTTGGGCCTTGGCCAGCTGGTTCCAAATCTCCTTTCTTCTGCAGAATGGGTAAGAGCTATTTAATTTCAGAATTAGGATTAAATGTGTCCATATAATATTGTTCTGACCATTAATTATTTCCAACTTCATTAACTCCTGTTTCCTAATAAAGGGTGGATACAGGCAACAGTATGCTATCATTTATTCATTCAGAAACAGGTTGGAATCTACTATGTTAGGCCCTGGAGATTCAATATTACACAAGACACAGGCTTGGACCTTACAGAGAGGACAGTTGAGTTCAGGAAGCAGGTGGTGTGGATTGGGAAGCAGGACAGGCTTTAGAAGTTGACAGAGGTGGCACTTTCACAAAATCACAAGAAGGCCCTGTGCCTCTTTTTGTTGTTTCATTTTTGAAATACTACTTTTATTGATATCTATGATCATTTAGAAATTAATTTCTTGGGAAAATATGTTGTTCCAAGCAACAAAATAAATATTAAATTTAACAGTCTCAACATTTAATTTACAAAATCTCTTCTTGTCATTTAATGGTTTAATAGCTCCAGAAAAAATTAAGTCAAATGATTAATCCATATTATTTTTTCATGTACATAAAAATCACACTTATTAAATCAGTACAATTAATTACATTTCATTGGGAATTCATATTCACTTTATAAGTCTGGAGTAGAAACTGTTTAAATATCCCTCTTGACAAAGGCATTAACCCTTGCCTGTATTTAAAATAGATCCTAAAGGATAAGGGAAACATATCATTTACTATATTATGCTTAAATATCTCAAAAAGAAAATAGAATGAAACAAAATGAAGTTAACAAGGAAGCTATTGAACTTAAATTATATTTAGTTGACCATGTTAAAGAAGCCTCTGTGCTGTGTAACAATAGTTGCTTATAAAATAATCCACCAGACAACACTTAATGCATGTGAAAGTAGCTCTAATTACATGATTACGAAGATGCAGTTAATTTTCTCACTTTTCTTGGTTAAATTAGGGTGGGACATAACTGGCAAACTCTAGTCTTTTTTCAGTCATGTCAGGTGATAGTTCCATTCATATATCTTACTGAAATATGCAAGTGTTTTTTCTTTTTCGAATTTTATTTTATTTATTTTTTATACAGCAGGTTCTTATTAGTTATCCATTTTATACATATTAGTGTGTATATGTCAATCCCAATCTCCCAATTCATCACCCCCCACCCCCCGCTGCCACTTTCCCCCCTTGGTGTCCATATGTTTGTTCTCTACATATGTGTCTCTATTTCTGCCCTGCAAACTGGTTCATCTGTACCATTTTTCTAGGTTCCACATATATGTGTTAATATATGATATTTGTTTTTCTCTTTCTTACTTCACTCTGTATGACAGTCTCTAGATCCATGCACGTCTCTACAAATGACCCAATTTCGTTCCTTTTTATGGCTAATATTCCATTGTATATATGTACCACATCTTCTGTATCCACTCGTCTGTCGATGGGCATTTAGGTTGCTTTCATGACCTGGCTACTGTAAATAGTGTGCAGCAAGTGTTTTAAAATAATAAAGTAACTGAAGATTTACTATGTCATAACTAAAAATTGCGAATGTTCTCTGAAATTAGTGCCAAAATTTTTCGTTAAAATATAAATGAGGAGTCATTCACATTTGAAAATTGGTATTATAATAATGGAGTTACTTTTTTTTGTGTGTGTGGTACGCGGGCCTCTCACCGTTGCGGCCTCCCCTTGGGGAGCACAGGCTCCGGACGCACAGGCTCAGCGGCCATGGCTTACGGGCCTAGCCGCTCCGCGACATGTGGGATCTTCCCGGACCGGGGCACGAACCTGTGTCCCCTGCATCGGCAGGCAGACTCTCCACCACTGCGCCACCAGGGAAGCCCTGGAGTTACTTTTAAAATATAGATACCCATTGGAGAAAACTGTACAAATGTACTGTTTGCCAATTGTAAATTTAAATCTCAGCAGTTCCACTGTTCCCAGTCTGGTTTCTCTTCCATTCTCTGCATCAGCTTTTCAAATCTTCCCCATTCTTCTCAGCCCTCTACATGCCTCTGTTCCCTCCCTCCTTACAGTTGCTTTTCACCAAAGAAATAGAAGCCATCAAGTGGGTGTTCCCACCACCCACCAGCCCACAAATTTACTCATTTACACACCTATCCTTACCATTTATATTTTAATAAAAGACTTCTGGTCTTAATTTCAGAGAATACTCCCTAAATTCATCTATCATATCATATCCAGATTCATTATCAATTAAATCTTATTTTCTGCCATCTATATTCTTACCTTAAAACACTATAAGAGAGGGCAAGTGATAGAACCCCAGAGCCCTTCCTTTAGAGTGAATTTGGTCCGGTAATTAACTCTTTATGTCTGGTTCTTCAAAGTTAAGAAATCACACAACTTTTATTTTTCTTTTGTTTTGTTGAGTTATAGTTGGCATACAGCACTGTATAAGCTTAAAGTGTACAGCATAATGACGACTTATACATCATGAAATGATTATCACATTAAGTTTAGTGAACATCCATCATCTCATACAGATGCAAAAGAAATGAAAAAGAATATGTTTTCCTTGTGATGAGAACTCAGAATTTACTCTTTCATATATAAAATACAGCACCGTTAATTATATTTATCATGTTGTATCACACAACTTTTTAATGCCTCTCTCCCTCCCAAGTCGAGTTTCCAGATACATGGAATTTTACTGTACTTTGGCTGATGGCTTTGTTCCTCCTTTTAAACAATTTCAGTCTGATTTTTCAAGTATATATTAATGCAAATAAACTTAGTTCCTTTTCCTAGGGAGCGAGTTTGAGTAGGGAGGCAAGATTGATCCCTTACCCTTCAACCTGTGTCCTGATCACAGATTGACCACTGACTCTAATCCAGACCAAGCCCTGACCCTGATAAGACAGTGACTCTGGCCACACCCTAACTCCTGGTCACAACGTCACCCCCTGCTTCAAGTGGGAGTACTAGAGATGGTGAGGAATGGGAGGAGGGTGGGCAGGTTAGGAGGGATCCCGGAATGAGTTGCGCTGGCTGCCAGCTTCTCAATCTGCACAGGCCAAGCAGGCCACTTCAGGCCGGGGTGAACAGGGCTCCGCCCAGAGGCGAGACCCGCCAAGGGGTAGAGGCAACGGCAGAGAGCGGCGGCGAGCTCATGCGCAGAGAGATCCGTCGGTTTCTGCGCCGAGGGCGGCGTGCAGGGGCGGGACACCCGCGCGGCCCGACTTCTGATTGGTCGTAGGAGGGCAGAAAGGGGCGGGACCAGGGCGGTGCGCGCTCTGAGGCGCGCGGCCTGGCGGGTGTGTAACGGCCGTTAGGCGAGCTGAGGCGCTGAATCGCCGTCCGCAGCCGACGTGGTCGCAGTGGTTGGTGTCCCTGAGTGAGGGATTTCGCTGCCCGCTTTCAAGCTCACGTAAGTCCTCCTCCCTTCGGGGACCCCGTCGGACTGACAGACCCTGTCCCCTGCCTAGAGAGCCTTGGCGGAGCCTCAGACACTCTCGACCGTCCTCCGTGGTGGGGAGGGCCGCGGGAGAGCGAAGAGCATGCGCAGAGCGACAGAGCCGTTCGCCTTGGGTCTCTGACGCCCCGGCTTTCTGAAATAATGCCCCCCGCTCGCCTTCTTCAGTGGCCTCCCGTCCTCATCGCCTCGCTCTCTCCCCGTCACTCACTCCGCAGCAGTTGCGGGACCTTTCCGATGGACGGGCCCAGTGCCGGTCGCCAGGGCACGGCGGGAGGGAAGTTCTTGCCCTTCAGGAGCTCGCAGCCCCGGGAGGGGAGTAGACATCCCGCGGATGGTTGCTCGGCCAGCACTCAGTAGTGCAGGGTGGAGAAGTATGGGAGCGCGGAACCCAACGCGCCGACGGAGTCTGAGGGGGCGGGGAGCCCTCCCCGAGGAAGTGAAGTTTGAGCCGAGATTTGGAGAAAGATAGAGGAGGAAGGTCGGGGGACAGAGAGCCCGTGTGAAGGCGCTAGGCTGGAGTTTCTCAGCCGGCGCGATTTTGCCCCCCACGGGATATTTGACAGTGTCTGGAGACATTTTCGGTTCTCACAACTCGGGGATTACTCCTGACATCTGTTGGGTAGAAGTCAGGGGTGCTGCTATACAGCCTGCAGTGTACAGGACAACCGCACATCAAAGACTTACCCGACTTCCAATGTCGTTAGTACCGAGCATGAGGCACCCTGCTATAGCCAGGGAGGAGCTGGTTCTCTGGATGAACAGAAAGTGTGTTAGAGCTTATTTATGCAATAGAAGCTGTTCAGAACTTACTTCATCACATTAAACCGGGAGGATCGGAGCCTTGTTTGTCTTTTACACCAGTCTACTTCCACGATATGGCACAGAGCCAGGCAAACAGGCACTCAGTAAATTTTGGTTGATGAATTGAGTACTGTGTGCTAGGAAGGGAGGAGTAGTGATACAAGGACGATTAAGAGAACCATGTTTCATTACTTGCCCTTAGGCCTTGTGTGTTTTATTATGTGGTGGTGGTCAGGACTTGTTCTTCGTAAAGGCAGCATCTTGGCAAGGATTTGGCTTCTCTTTCTTTAGGTTTGGTTTAATGAATGATCAAGGCGATGAAAATAGTGTGATGGTGTGAGGTTCTTAGTGTGTCTGTGTCAGCTGTCTGTGTTTCCCTTCAAATCCTCTCCTGTCTTGATGTGGTTCTGTCAACAGCTGCCAAGTGTGTTCCACACAATTAAGATTATAATTCTTCAAGGGGAGAACTACTTATAACAGCCAAAATCTAATTCTTGGGTAGCAGCTTGGGAAATAGAGCCTGGGTGGTGACCAGGGGCAGAGTGAAGAAATTACATGAGCTGCCCCTTGCTCCTAACTGCTTTAGGGCTTGCAGCTCTGGCTGTGTCTGAGGCATAGAAACTCCAACTTGTGGTGCCTTGGTAACTTCCTTTATTTCTTTTTGTCACAGACAGAATGCTGACTAGACTTCTGTAGCATTAGAGCACAGTCCTGGCTTTGAAACCTCTTCCTAACTGTACAATCTTCACCTTTCTAATCCTTTATTTTCTCATCCATAAAATGAGGTAATAGTAGTAACTACCTCATAGGTTTGATATGAGCATTCAACATAACACATGATACTTTAGAGTCTTTAGCACAATGCTTGATGGGTAGTAAGGACAGGCATACCTCAGAGATATTGTGGGTAGGATTCCAGACCACTGTAATAAAGTGAGACACAAATTTTTTTGGTTTCCCAGTGCATATGTAAGTTATGTTTACACTATATTGTAGTTTGTTAAGTATACAATAGCATTATGTCTTTTAAAAATCTACGTACCTTAATTAAAAAATACTTTATTGCTAAAAATTGCTAACCATCATCTGAGCCTTCAGTGATTCGTAATCTTTTTGCTAGTTTGCTAGTGGAGGATTCTGCCTCAATGCTGATGGCTGCTGACTGAATGGGGTGGTGGCCTCTGAAGGCTGGGGTGGCTGTGGCAATGTCTTCAAACAAGACAGCAGTGAAGTGTGCTACATTGATTGACTTTTCTTTTTTTCTTTTTTTTTTGCGGCACGCGGGCCTCTCACCGCTGTGGCCTCCCCCGTTGCGGAGCACAGGCTCCGGATGCGCAGGCCCAGTGGCCATGGCCCACGGGCCCAGCCGCTCAGCGGCATGTGGGATCCTCCCGGACCAGGGCACGAACCCATGTCCCCTGCATTGGCAGGCAGACTCCCAACCACTGTGCCACCAGGGAAGCCCTGATTGACTTTTCTTTTCACAGACGATTTTTCTATAACATACAATGCTGTTTGATACTATTTTCCCCACAGTGGAACTTCTTTCAAAATTGGAGTCAGTCTTCTCAAACCCTACTGCTGCTTTATCAACAGAGTTACTTAATATTCTAAATCCTCTGTTGTCATTTTGACAGTCTTGACAGCATCTTCACTGGAAGTAGTTCCATCTCAAGAAACCACTTCCCTTGCTCATCCATAAGAAGCAACTCCTCATCTGTTAAAAGTTGTATCATGAGATTGCAGCATTTAGTCACATCTTCAGGCTCCACTTCTAATTTTAGTCCTCTTGCTATTTCCACCACATCTGCAGTTACAGTAGTAACATCAAAGATCACAGATCACCATGACAGATGTAATAACGTTGAAAAAGCTTGGAATACTGCGAGAATTACCAAAACGTGACACAGAGACGAAGCGACCAAATGCTGTAGGAAAAAATGGCACCCATAGACTTGCTTAACACAGGGTTGCTGCACATTTTCAGTTTGTAAAAAATGCAATCTGTGAAGCTCAGTAAAGTGAAGTTCAATAAAAAGTTGTATGCTTGGACTTAATACATGTTAAATTTGTTGAATGCATAGTTCTGTAGTTTAAACAGCTTTGAAAATGGAAACTATCAATGTTGGGTGCTTTTCTTCTGTCTGCCTCCATTCATTCTTACCTTTCTTGGCTGTATAATTGGTTATTTGTGTTACTGCTATTTATTTATTTATTTTTAATTAATTTATTTATGTGGCTGCATTGGGTATTAGTTGGGGCATGCAGGATCTTCGTTGTGGCCTGTGGGGTATTTTGTTGTGACTTGGGCTCTCTAGTTGTGGCACGTGGGCTTAGTTGCCCCGCGGCATGTGGAATCTTAGTTCCCCCACCCAGGGATCAAACCTGCGTCCCCTGCATTGGAAGGCGGATTGTTAACCACTGGACCTCCAGGGAAGTCCCTGTGTTACTTCTTATACATTCATTTCTCTCACTTTTATCTCCAGAAGTCTGTCTTCTTCAAATGGTCCTAAAAATTTCCACCAGTAGGCCATCTACTTCTGAACTTAAGGAGGAAGAAGTTTAAAATTATTTATTCTGTACTGTTTTACTCCTTGGAGTTCTTTTTTTTTTAATTAAGGTATAATTCACATACCATAAAATTCAATTTTATGTATGTCCAATTCAGAGGTTTTAGTATATTCACAAGCCATCATCACTATCTAATCTCAGAACATTTTGATCACCCTAGTAAGAAACCCCATACCATTAGCAATTGCTCCCCATTTCCCCCTCTCCCTGCCCTCCTCTTAGTCCCTGAGAACCACTAATCTGCTGTCACTATGAATATGCCAATTCTGGACATTTCATACAAATGGAATTATACAACATGTAGCCTTTGGTGTTTGTCCTCCTTCACTTACTATAATGTTTTCAGTAGCAGGTATCAGTGCTTCATTCCTTTTTGTTGCCTAAGTACTTTGTTCCTTTTTGTTGCCTAATAATATTCCATTGTGTGGATGTACCACATTTTATTTATCCATCAGCTAATGGACATTTGAGTTCTTTCTATTTTTTGGCTATTATAAATAATGCTACTATGAAGATTCATGTACAAGATTTTGTGTTGACATATGTTTTTATTTCTCTTGAATATATACCCAGGAGTGGAACTAGAGTCATAGGATAACTCCATCTTTAACTGAGAGTTCTTTTGTCATCCCATTTTCAACCCCTCTGAACTTGGAAAGGTCTCAGAATCCAATGGGCCTACCATTTTGTTATATTTTAAAGAAAGGGGGACTTCCCTGGTAGTCCAGTGGTTAAGACTCCGCTCTCCCAATGCAGGGGGCATGGGTTCGATCCCTGGTGGGGGAACTAAGATCCCACATGCTGCATGGTGCAGCCAGACCAAAATAAAATAAAAGATCCTTAATTTAATCACATCTGGAGGAAAAAACCCTTTAGAAAAAACAGAAAGGGATTAAAAACAGCATTTTGATTTTGACGATTCGGTATGACTAGCAGGTAAGGCATCCTTCTGTGTCACGAATAAAACACTGAATAATACTAGCCATAAATGGAATCTTTTTTTTTTTTTGCGGTACGCGGGCCTCTCACTGTTGTGGCCTCTCCTGTTGCGGAGCACAGGCTCTGGACGCGCAGGCGCGTCGGCCATAGCTCACGGGCCTAGCCCCTCCGCGGCATGTGGGATCTTCCCGGACCGGGGCACGAACCCGTGTCCCCTGCATCGGCAGGTGGACTCTCAACCACTGCGCCACCAGGGAAGCCCCTGGAATCTTTTTTTAACTGAACAAAGTTTCTCTTACCCAGTATGTAGAGACCTGGGATTTCAGGGGATGGTACAATTTCTGTTGCAGATACAGTGAATTAGTGAGGGTTTGTGGTGTTGTTACTAAGAGGAGACTATAGAGGTCAGTAAAGCACATCAGAGAAATAGTACCATATTGCTTTTTTTTCCCGCCCCCCCTCTCCGAAGTTAAATTTCACCTGTCAGAATTGTGTTCTGTTGACAGGGTTTATCCCAAACTCTTCTGGGGCTCTTATAAATTCAGAGTTTCTAAATTCATACTTTATCTTCTGAGGACTGTACTGTGTCACTTTTTATTAACATAAACTGTTAATATGCCAAGTATAACAAAAACATTAATTAAGCACTTAATATGTGTCAGGCACCATTGTAAGTTAATTATAAATGAATTAGAATGAATTAGGTCCTGGCTTTATCCTCATTTTTATATGAAGGAACTGAGGCACAAAGATATTAAGAAATTTGCCCAAGGTTACACAGCTAATATGTTGCTCGTGTCGGGCTTCAAACCCGAACTGTCTGATCAAGAGTCGATACTCTGGGGACTTCCCTGGTGGCACAGTGGTTAGGAATCCGCCTGCCAACACAGGGGACACGGGCTCAAGCCCTGGTCCGGGAAGATCCCACACGCCGCGGAGGAACTAAGCCATTGTGCCACAACTACTGAGCCTGCGCTCTACAGCCCGCGTGCCACAACTTCTGAGCCCGCATGCCACAGCTACTGCAGCCTGCATGCCTACAGCCTGTGCTCCACAACAAAGAGAAGCCACCACAATGAGAAGACTACGCACTGCAACAAAGAGTAGCCCCTGCTCGCCGCAACTAGAGAAAGCCCGCGCACGGCAATGAAGACCCAAAGCAGCCAATAAATAAATAAATAAATTTATAATTAAAAAAAAAGTCAATACTCTGAACCACTTCTCTTACTCTGTACTGCCTCTCAGTTACTGTGCATTTACAAGATATTATTATTATTTGCTATTATTAGTTACAGTTAATTAAAGCTTTTATTTACATAAATAGTAATCAGACTTATGCTGAATTCTCAGAACCTACCATTAGAATAAGTATAAATGTTTTAAGGAATGGGGTAATGGGAAGAAAACCTCATGTTCCCAGCTGAGTATTGAGGTTCTGCTTATGACCAAAAAATCTATCTTTGTACATCATATGACTAACTTTCAATACTGGAAGGAATCGGGGAATTCATTTTACGTTAATCATAATTGAAGTTATAATACTTCACTGTTGGTTTGGTTATTTAGTTTTTTTCCCACCTCACTCTTCCATCCTGTTCCCATGGGTAAGTAGATCCATGTCAATGTTTCTTAATTAAAAACAACATTATTTTAAATTTTTGCAACGATTGGATGGGCTCTAGACCTAATAGGATCAGTATTGGGAATCTCTGTTTGGTTCTAGGTTTTTTCTTCTTGCTTCAGGAGAAGTAGAGTGGAATATTGGGAGTTGCTTTGCCTTAAAAAAACATCCTCAGGAGTAAAACATGTGGAAGAATACTTGAATACTCTGTGTGTTTTTGATAGTTTCAGCTGAATGAGAACAAGCTACAGGGAATTAAAAGATAGTGGCGAGTCTGACTGGTTCCTTCATTCTACAGCTGGCTCAAATAACTGTTGATGGCCATGCAGGAGAAATATCCAAGTGAGCGGTTCTCTCATGCCACATCACCAGGTGAGTAGTCAAAGTTTTCTGGGTTAAATTATCACCTTTGATCTATTATTTTATAACAGAAATTTCCTTAAAAGGAAATACTGAACAAACAAGCATTCACTGAAAGGCTGACGCTTAAAGAACAAAAATGACATGGGGCTACATTGAATAGAAAAATAGGTCTCTCTGAGAGAACAACTATTTATCTCTGGTCCTGTGTAGCTTCCAGCAAGACCACGTGATTGATTGGGAGAGGAGGACACATAAAGGATTGGAACAAAGTGACTTTGGAAGATAGTTCCATTTGAAATCAGAAAAACACAGCATAAATTACTGTGTTCTATGTTGTCTTTGTAGTCCTGTGGGTGGGTCAGTCATCTGTTAGCCCACAAAGATTGGAATTCTTCTTGGATGCCAACAGTCTCACTTGTGTTGTCACTAGAGACTCAGGAATTTATCTCTAGAATGGATTTACAGGGTTTTGAAAGCTCAGTAGATATCCTAAGTTGATATGTTAAAAGTTTGTGTATGTATTTAATATATATATTAAAACATGTAAATATATACATATACTCAATAGACAATATTAAGTAGGTATGGTATATTCAAATAGGAAGTAGCATTTTAGAAAAATAACTTTTGAATTTGGGGGGATTTATGAAGAAAGAGTACATTTGATGGAACTAATGGTATGTTTTCTTTAACTTGAAAAATCTCACAGTGCCTTATAGCAGACATTTGGTAGATATGTTCTCCTAGGCATACTGCCTTGCATATAATAAGCACTTCTAAAAGCATTTGTTGAATCAATTCAAGGTTCATTCAGCAAATATTTATTGAACATTGCTATGTGCCACGCACTGTCTTAGGATTGAATTATACAATTTCTTATGACACTTATGTGTATAGTGCACCTTCTTGGAATGTAGAAATTCCTAACAAAGCTCACTGCTTTTCTGACGGCTTTGTTTTCAGTAGTCTCTCATTTCGTACTTTTTTTTTTTTTTTTTTTCCGGTACGCGGGCCTCTCACTGTTGTGGACCCTCCCATTGCGGAGCACAGGCTCCGGACGCGCAGGCTCAGCGGCCATGGCTCAGGGGCCCAGCCACTCCACGGCATGTGGGATCTTCCCGGACCGGGCACGAACCCGTGTCCTCTGCATCGGCAGGCGGACTCTCAACCACTGCGCCACCAGGGAAGCCCAGTAGTCTCTCATTTGATTGATAATGGTCTTAGTATTTGATAAGGATGCTGCTGATATGACGTGATACCAGCTTTCAGACTTGAATTTTGAAATAATCATAGTCTCTATAACTACACCAAAACATATTTTTATTTTAGCAAATATCACTTTTAGAATTGATGTATGGAGTGGGTGAACAGAAAAGTGGTAGTGGTGAAGAAGATTAGTAGTAGTAACAGGGAGTGATTTCCAGTAGGAGGCCAGGAACATGGTAATCGAGACCCTCCATTGATTTTCACTATTTCAAAAGACCTGACAAATTGTACACTGACTAGAGAGATAATGCCATATAGACTCACCACGAGGTCAAATTTCTTTGCTTCTGGCTAGAATTATGTTAATTTAGTATAGTAACACTGGCTAATCTTATGCTGATCAGATGCTCTGATTTTTGGCTGTGTTTTCTATTAAAGATTGTTAAGGGACTTCCGTGGCAGTCCATCTGTTAAGACTCTGGGTTTCCAATGGAGGGGATGCGGGTTCGATCCCTGGTGGGGAAACTGTGATCCCACATGTCACGAGGCACAGCCAAAAAATTTAATAAAAAAAAGAAATTGTTACCAATTACTGTGTGTATATAGATTCTTTCAAATCAGGCAGTCCACTGAGACCCAAAGAATAAAAGGAGTTCTTGGGGAAAGTGAGGTTGTCTTCAGTAGAAAGCAGAAGTAAGGGTAGCAAAAAAAAGGAACAACTGTAGAAGAAAGTAGGTTCAAAAGATGGGAGAAGGGCTTCCCTGGTGGCGCAGTGGTTGAGAGTCTGCCTGCCGATACAGGGGACGCAGGTTCGTGCCCCGGTCTGGGAAGATCCCACATGCTGCGGAGCGGCTGGGCCCGTGAGCCGTGGCCGCTGAGCCTGCGCATCCGGAGCCTGTGCTCCGCAATGGGAGAGGCCACAACAGTGAGAGGCTCGCGTACCACAAAAAAAAAAAGAGATGAGAGAAGCACTAAATTCACATATCATTTGCTTCCCGCTAAACCATAGAGTCTGTAGAACCACATTTTCTGATTTCAGCTCAAACTCTGACGCTTTAAATGGATAAGAAGCTACCATTACCTGTTTGTTTGTTTACATGGATCATCAGGTAAAGTTTAGAAAAATTACAGTGGTTTTTAAAAAATAATTTGAATTTAATTCTTTGCTAGTATATTAGTAAACCAAGTATTTATTGAACACTTCGTATCTCCCAGCCCTCAAACAGCAAGCTGATAAAGTCAAATAAATCTCATCAGTCTTGTTTCATCTTATCTGCTCAGAAACTTCAGTAGTTTCTTTGCATTGCCCCCGCCCCACAAACTCTTCAGATTAACTTATAAGACTCATCTTGATCTGGATTTACCTTAACCACAAGGGTACACTGATGCAGTCAAAGCAGTGGTTTTCAGCAGGGGACTGGATTGCCTGTTACCTTGCAGAGCATTTGGGAACATATGGGATGTTTTCAGGTTTTATAGTGATGGTGGGATGGAGTGAGAGCTGCTGCTGGCATTTAGTTGACGGGGAGGGACTAGGAATGCTTAACCATCCTGTAATATGTAGACTATACATTGAAGAATTGTCAGGCCCAGAATGCCAAAAGCACCTGTAGGAAATCCTGTAGGAAAGAATGTGGGTATTGGAATCAGAACAACCTGGGTTCAAATCTCAGCTCTATCCTCTGCCAAATAGGGGTTATAATACTTTTCAGTGAGTAGGTAGATGAGATCATGTTTGTAAAGTGCTGTGGCTTCTAGATTGCAAAGAATGGAGCTGCTATTAACTATTACTGTCCCAGTACCCCTGGATTCTTGGTAGTTTTTATTTCTGTCTTTGAACATTCTCACCTCTTATGCTATTTCCATTTAAAATTAACTAGGCTTCCCTGGTGGCACAGTAGTTAAGAATCTGCCTGCCAATGCAGGGGACACGGGTTCGAGCCTTGGTCCAGGAAGATCTCACATGCCGCAGAGCAATTAAGGCCGTGTGCCACAACTACTGAGCCTGCGCTCTAGAGGCTGCAAGCCACAACTACTGAGCCTGCCTGCCACAACTACGGAAGCCCGTGCACCTAGAGCCCATGCTCTGCAACAAGAGAAGCCACTGCAATGAGAAGCCCACGCACTGCAGTGAAGAGTAGTCCCTGCTTGCCGCAACTAGAGAAAAGCCCGTGCGCAGCAACGAAGATTCAATGCAGCCATAAATAAATAAATTTATTAAAAAAAAAAAAAACTCCCTAAAATTAACTAATTCAGAGTAGCTGAAATAGGCACAGGAGAAAGAAAGGTGTGGGGTGCCACTATTCTCTAATAGGTTTAAGCGATTTTTTAAAAAGTCTTGTGGGGTTACCTGAGCAGGTTCACACTAAAGGTGGGAAATGCCACTTGTTTCAGGTTCCAATGTGATTCAGAGGGGTGGTTCCCTGGGGACTGAATGGCAGACCCCAGTTATCTCGGAGGCCTTTCGGAGCCGCTTCAGCCGCTGTTCAAGTATAGCCGACAGTGGGGACACAGCCATTGGCACATCATGCTCAGACATTGCGGAGGGTAAGTTTGGATTAATGATTTGATTACCAAAATGTGTTGTCAATTTCAAATTGTATTCCACATATATTGTCATTTCCAGAGTATTCATAAGTCAATCCATTCAGTCAAGGAGTCTTCTTGATTCTTCTTATCCTATGCTCCTCACAGCCGGTCCCTTTCTCTCAACTTCTACTGTTTGTCCTGTCTGAAACAACTTTCTAATAGGTTTCTTGGCATCAGGTCTTTCCCTCTCCTACCAGATTAATCTTTCTAAAAGCCTGATTTCATAGTTTCCCTTTCCTGCAAATCCTCAGTTGTTTCTTTTACTTGGAGGATAAAGGTCAGAGTCCCCAATTCTGTGATATGGCCCTATCCCATTCAAACATATTTCTTACTGTCACCAGGTATGTTGTCTTAACTATGCTACGTGCAGAACCTTTTTCTGTTGTTGTTACTTGAGCTCTTTCCTTCTTTAATCTGGGCCCCTTTGTGCTGTTCTCATCTCCTCTTGCCCCTCCCAGCTATGCTTATCTTACCTTATGATTTAATGACATGTCTGAAAAAGCTTTTCCAATTTCTTCCTCCCATTACTGATCTTCCTTTTTGCAATTTTATATCTTTATTTTTTTCTGTCACTTGTTTTTGCACTTAAGTATTAACTGTCAGGCTGTACTTTACAAGAGTATTTTGTTTCTTCATTTAGATGGTGGGTTCCTAGGAGGGCAGAAAACCTAATGATAATAATTAATTACTGTTTATCAAATACTTTATGATGCATACTGTGCTAAATTTTTTTCTACATTTTTTCATTAATACCTTTAAAAACTCTATGAAATATTTTATTTCCAATCTACAAATGAGAGAGCTGAATTTCAAAATGATTAAATGAGTTGATTAAAGTCACAAAACTAATTACCTTGGTACTTGGTGCATCTGATAAGATGTCACACCCACTAGGATGGCTATAATCAAAAAGATAATAACAATCTTTGGTGAGAATGTAGAGAAACTGGAACCTTTGTACATTGCTGGTGAGAATGTAAAATGTAGCTGCTTTGGAAAGCAGTTTGGCAGTTCCTTAAAAGGTTAAACATGGAGTTGCCTTATGACTCAGCAAGTCTAGGTATATATACGCGAGAGAATTGATGAAAGCATACATCCACACAAAAACTTGTACACAAATGTTCGTAGCAGTGTTATTCTTCATAGCCAAAAATTGGAAACAACCCCATGTCTATCAGTTGACAAACAGATGAGTAAAATGTGGTATATCCATATGATAGAATATTATTCAGCCATAAAAAGAAATGAAGTACCAATACCCCCCACAAACTGGATTAACTTTAAAAACATCTATGCTAAGTAAAAAAGCCAGGCGCGAAAGACCACATATTGTGTGAAATATCCATAATAGGCCAATCTGTAGGGAGATAGAAAATAGATTTAGTAGTTGCCTAAGGCTAGGGAAGTTAGAGTAAATGCAGCATGACTGCTAAAGGGTAAAAAGGTTTCTTTGGGGGGGTGATGAAAATGTTCTAAAATTGATTGTAGTGATGAGTACATAATTCTGTGAATTACTAAAAACCATTGAATTGTATGTTTCAAGTGGGTGAAAGTTGTACAGTATGTGAACTGTATCTCAGTAAAGCATTTAAAAAAAAAATGTTTGGAAAAAATAAAAGAAGAATGAAAAGGAGAAAAACAAACATATCAACTACATCTACTACTAGTACTGACTCCTGGACACCTGGCATTTAATTTTTTTTTTTTTTTTTTTTGCCATACCACGTGGCATGCGGGATCTTAGTTCCCCGACCAGGGATGGAACCCACGCCCCCTGCCGTGGAAGTGGGGAGTCTTAACCACTGGACCACCAGGGAAGTCCCTGGGATTTAATTTTAATAGTTTGACAGCTGTGCGTATATGGGCCCAGTGTCAATAAATATTGAGTTAATGGAATCATAGACTTTAAGGTAGACAGAACTTTAAAAATCACTTAATCCAGTTTTTTGCAGGTGAGTAGCAAAAATTCCCTGAGGGGTTAAGTAACTTGCCTGATGTCACACAGCTAGTTATCAGATTCAGATCTCCCACCTGTATTGTTCTTTCCATCACTTGTGTAATCAAAAGTGTTAACTGTCAATGTAGTTGTGACTTGTTAAGGTTTTGTCTACATGTGCAGTCATGGGACCTTTTTCATTCTGACTAAATAATAGGACTTAAAAAAATCAAACAATGGTCTAGATTTTTTCCCCCCATTGAATTGACTGGCTATATCTCATTCAGTCAAATTGTTACACAGATTGTGTGTGACTCGATGTGTGCTTTTTATTCCTTTGGGGAAATATATATATTAATTGCATAGTACATTTTTTTTTTTTTTTTTTTTTTTTACGGTACGCGGGCCTCTCACTGCTGTGGCCTCTCCCGCTGCGGAGCACAGGCTCCGGACGCGCAGGTTCAGCGGCCATGGCTCATGGGTCCAGCCGCTCCGTGGCATGTGGAATCCTCCCGGACCGGGGCACGAACCCGCGTCCCCTGCATCGGCAGGCAGACCCTCAACCACTGCGCCACCAGGGAAGCCATTCTTTTTTTTTTTTAATAAATTTATTTATTTTCATTTTTGTCTGTGTTGTGTCTTCACTGCTGTGCAGGGACTTTCTCTAGAGAGCGGGGGCTACTCTTCACTTGGTGTGTGGGCTTCTCATTGCAGTGGCTTCTCTTGTTGCGGAGCATGGGCTCTAGGCACATGGGCTTCAGTAGTTGTGGCACGCCGGCTCAGTAGTTGTGGCTTGTGGGTTCTAGAGCACAGGCTCAGTAGTTGGGGTGCATGGGCTTAGTTGCTTTGCGGCATGTGGGATCTTCCCAGACCAGGGCTGGAACCTGTGTCCCCTGCGTTAGCAGGTGGATTCTTAACCACTGCACCACCAGGGAAGCCCATCTTTTTTTTTTGGCCGTGTGACACGGCTTGCAGGATCTTAGTTCCCCAACCAGGGATTGAACCTGGGCCCCTGGCAGTGAAAGTGCCTGGTCCTAACCACTGGACCGCCAGGGAATTCCTGGTAGTGTGTTCTTTTTAAATTGTAGTAGCCTTGACGTAGTGGCCAAAGCCATCGGTCTAGAAGTTTCTTTTAAAAGAGTGTAAGGTGTCTTTTCTGCCGTGTTTGATATATACCATGATCTTTATCTTAATCTTATTTCTTGCTCACTTTGTTCATGAATGTAGCTTGGTTTATTTGGAGTGCAGTTGACAAGAACGCCTATGACTGGTATAAAATATAGTTCGTTGGGTTTTTTTTTCTTTTTTTTAAAATTTTTTTATATTGGAATATATTTGATTTACTGTTAGTTTCAGGTGTACAGCAAAGTGATTCAGTTTTACATATATCTATTCTTTTTCAAATTCTTTCCCATTTAGGTTATTACAGAATATTGAGTAGGGTTCCCTGTGCTATATAGTAGGTTCTTATTATCTTTTTTTTTTTTTTTTTTTGTGGTACGCGGGCCTCTCACTGTTGTGGCCTCTCCCGTTGCGGAGCACAGGCTCCGGACGCGCAGGCTCAGCGGCCATGGCTTACGGGCCCAGCCGCTCCGTGGCATGTGGGATCTTCCCGGACCGGGACACGAACTCGCGTCCCCTGCATCGGCAGGCGGACTCTCAACCACTGTGCCACCAGGGAAGCCCATTAATTATCTATAGTAGTGTGTATATGTTAATGCCAAACTCCTAATTTCCCTTCCCCATCACACCTTTCCCTTTTGGTAACCATAAGTTTGTTTTCTAAGTCTGTGAGTCTGTTTTCTGTTTCGTAAATAAGTTCACTTGTAACATTTTTTTAGATTCCACATATAAGTGATATCACGTGATATTTGTCTTTCTCTGTCTGACTTACTTCGCTTAGTATTATATATAATCTCTAGGTCCATCCATGTTGCTGCAAATGGCATTATTGCATTCTTTTTATGGATGAGTAATAATCCATTGTGTATAGGTACCACATCTTCTTTATCCATTCATTTGTCAATGGACATTTAGGGGTTTATTTTTTTTCTGGCTTCACTGTGCAGCTTGTGGGATCTTAGTTCCCTGACCAGGGATTGAACCCAGTCCACGGTAGTGAAAGTGCAAAGTCCTAGCCACTAGACCACCAGGGAATTCCCCATTTAGGCTTTTGATTCTACCCTTCTCTAAGGTGTTTTACCTTGAAGATTCTCAAGGGACAGGATAGAGGTGGGTACTGGAGAGCTCAGAAAGCTTTCAGTTTTTTGATAAAGACTGAAATTGTCACTGGCTTAATTCAGACTACCATACTTCATAAACCAGTAAGTGATGTAGGCAGAAGTGATCAAAATTTAGCAATAGCTAAGTCTACCCCTTACCAAGAAAGGGAGGTTGCTAGAAAGAACAAATTTCTTTTGGCGGGGATGGGGGTTGAGGGGCAGGGAGTGTGTTTGAGGAAAGGAGAGATTTAGAAATATATCCTTGAATTGGCAAAAACCCAGTGATTTGGGGAATTGTAAACTTCTCATAAAAATTATGTATCCCATACACTAAATTTGGAAAGCCTTTGAAAATCGTAGATGATAGTGACCCTTTTGAAAATGTGTTGCCATTTCGTTTCAGAATGCTCTAAAACACAAACCAGACTTAGCAAGTGTGATGTAACTTGACATTTTATAGCACTTTCTGAGGATTACAGTTTCCTTAATATAAATAGATAAACCCAGTAGATAAGTGACAAATGCTGCCAAAGGCCTCACTTCATCATCCGTAGGTGGACCACACTCACCAGAAAATTAGAAAAACTATATTCTCTTGGGTAGCTGGTACCTTTCTTCTTGGCTTTGTTTTTGCCATTACTGCTAGGCATTATGGGCTCAAAACAATTTGGTGAGTCTTTAGAGAGAGTGGTGCTGTGGATGGAGAATGGAAGGAGGTGTTGCTGAGTTCAGCATAGTAGCAGCCCTCACAACCACAGTCTTACTGTCCTCTGTTCCATAATTATATTTTGGGAGTGGGGACACTTGGTGAGAGTGGATATTATGGTGCCATTATGGAAGATTTCAAATAGAGACCTTACTAGTCTTAGAAGTCTTCATCACCACCAGTCTACCTTAACCCTGTCGACTAGTTCTGTATTTAAGTTTTGGGACATCAAAAACTGTGTCCTTTGACTCTGAAATGTCCTTTCTTGGTCCTGAGAAACTGATGCATGTCATCAAAAATTACTGGTTGTTTTGTTTCTTGTTTGTTCTTAGTATGGCATTTTATATATCCCACGATCATCTGAGTAGAGGAAATTAGAGACTATGCATATATTATAAGGGATAATTTGGCTTGCCTGTCTATTTTTTTTTTTTTTTTTTTTTTTTTGCGGTACGCGGGCCTCTCCTGTCGCGGAGCACAGGCTCCGGATGCGCAGGCTCAGCAGCCATGGCTCACGGGCCCACCCGCTCCGCGGCGTGTGGGATCCTCCCGGACCGGGGCACGAACCTGTGTCCCCTGCATCGGCAGGCAGACTCTCAGCCACTGCGCCACCAGGGAAGCTCTTGCCTGTGTTTTTAAAGAGCTGCTTACAAACCCATATGAGAAGATGATAGGTGATCTATACTCATATAATTCTGGAAAAGGTTAGTGTCTGTCCTCATTAGCTGAGTGTGTTCTGTGTTGGTTGATGGAAAATGAAAAGAAACAAATCGGAGGTCTACTCTTCTCCGTGGTAGACATGCTTAGTTTGGAAAAGAATACTAGACATAGCTGAAAAAGGAAGACGTTTATATTCCTTGTCCCCCTCACTCAGTTTTCTGCCTGCTGAAGGTAACGTGTGTGTTTCCTCATATTCCTATATTGTTCTTCACTTGCAGCCCACTGTCCTGTGTTAATTCTGTGACCTTGTAGTCCTCTTCAGAGTAGCACTTGAAAGTTGGAAATATGTAGAAATGTGAACCTTCTACAGCAGGGCCAATCAGCGAGTTGTTTCCCAAGACTAGGCAGGAGCTAAAGGAAACATAAGTCCAGTCTGAAGGAAAGTGAAAAATCACAGTTGTATACAAACAAGTGGGTAAATAAAAGGCAAAATATAAAAAAGAGGATTTCACTGTTTACCACTTGAGAGTGCTCACTGTGCTAGAATGAAACCTGAGAGTTACTAAGAATAACTTCACATATCCTGGCAGTCAGGTCTGGTGTGTGGGAGAGAGAACAGAATCCTGATTCAGATGCTGTGCTCCCTGCCCTAGATACAAAGCAGCACTATCCAGTTCGCCTTATTTTTCGGATAGTTTAGATTCATTGCTCACCTTCACAGGGGAGCTTTTGGAGATCACAGAGGATTCTGGCAGCCCTTGGAAAAGACATTTTTATTAGATTGGATTATAGCTTAGAGTTACCCAGCTCTTAGAAGAGTAGAATCTAATCCATTTCCCTTAAGTAAGTGATTTTTTTTTTTAAGTTCCATTTTCAGCTTTGTTGACTGGCAGGATTTTTTATTCAAATACAAAGGACAGAGTATAAGTTAAAAGTGAAGCCAGTGTTGCCTTTTGTTGGTTTGCCTTGTGAATGGCATTTGAGGTCCTAGAACACACATCTCCTGTTTAGGCTGCTGTGTTTTTTGCCTGATACTTGTGATGACAGTGCCCTTTCTGCGTGGTCTTAGGACAAGCAGAGAATGTCTGGCATAGCAGCCAAAGTCAAGAAAGCTTGCTGCCTCTATTTTGACTTACAGAAGACTGTTCTCTCCGCAGATTTTTGCAGCTCAAGTAGCAGTCCTTCTTTCCAGCCCATCAAAAGCCACGTAACCATTCCAACAGCCCATGTGATGCCTTCTACTTTGGGGACCTCTCCTGCCAAGCCAAATTCTCCTGCCGGACCCTCTTCTTCCAAACTTCCTTTGTCAGGGTTGACTGAAAGTGTGGGGATGACAAGAAATGGAGACCTCGGTGCAATGAAACGTTCTCCAGGCCTATCTAGAGATTTCATGTATCTTTGTGGTGCTGCTGGAGAGAATGGAGTTGAGCAGTCCTGGTTTCCAGCAGTGGGCCATGAAAGAGAAGAAGAGGCAAGGAAGTTTGATATTCCAAATATGGAGTCTACCCTCAATCAGTCGGCAGTGATGGAGACGCTTTATTCAGATCCCCACTACCGAGCCTCCTTCCACAACCCAAGAACCGACACAAACAAGGAGTTATACAGAGTGTTGCCTGAGACCAAGAAGGCACCAGGCAGTGGGGCGGTATGTGAGCAGAATGGACCACACCCTAGTGGCAGCGGGGTTCTTCCTTTGGGACTCCAGCCTGCTCCTGGGCTCGCCAAGCCTCTACCTTCTCAGGTGTGGCAACTGAATCCTGACCCTTGGCATCCCCGTGAGCGATCTTGTGAGCTCAGCACTTGTCAGCAGCAGCTGGATTTGATCCGTTTACAGATGGAACAAATGCAGGTAGAGACCCTTCTTCCCTTGGATTTTGCAGTTTCTGTGCTGATCATAGAACTGTATAGGTTTTGTCCTATAAGTTTTGACTCCAAAGAAAGCATTTGTAAAAAGGAGGAAAGATGTTTGTAGTTAGGAAATGAAGTCTTGTGAATGTCATCAAATCTGTTGGTGGTCTAATTAAACACCAGATAGTTTCTCCAAAGCAGAGGGTTATAAAGGGAAACCCAGAGTTAGGACACCAACACTGACTGTGTGTGTATGTATTTATGTACCAGTCACTAGGCTAGGTACTTTAACATACAGAATCTTATTTAATCCTTATAGCACTCTGATGAGGTAAATGTAGAGATTTACCAGTTTCTTAGAATAAGTAATCTGTCCAGGGTCACAGAGCTGGTGAGTGGCAGAGTTCTAGGGTTCAAAAACTATCTTTGAATCCCAGGTTCTTTCCACTATAACACTTTTGGGTTTAAAAAAAAAAAAAAAGTCCTTGTGCTGCTTAAGAATGGGAAGAAAGGAAGCAGGATACATTCTCCTTTCCTGGTTGGTGAGGACATCTTAGCTCCTGTTTAGCTTCTGTTGCCAGATAATGAAAGACAACTGACCTTTTCTTAGAAACTGGAGCCTTTCTGAGCAGGGAGTGTCCAGCTGGCAGAAGTCTCCCTAGCAGGTTCTTTCCAGTCATACATCAGAGCTAAAATTATTTCATAAACAGTGGGCCTTCTCAGACTGAGCCAAAGTAAGCCTTGACTGCAGACCCAGCTGTAGCTCAGGTGTTTTCAGGTGCCTATAGGTCAAGATTAAGCTGCTCTGGGCCTGCTTGTCTTTCAGCTTCAGAATGGAGCCATCTGCCACCATCCTGCTGCTTTTTCTCCTTCATTGCCCACATTAGACCCAGCACAGTGGATCAGCATCTTGAACAGTAATGAAAACCTTCTGAAGGAAAAGGAGCTCCTTATTGACAAGTAAGGGGGCAAGGGGTGTCATAGGGCTAGCCTCTGCTGTCCCAGCCCCCACTAAGGAGGTCTTCCCAAGGGCAGTGCATCTTCCTCTGTTTAGGACCCTGCCTTGCCTCATGGTAGAGCTAGGTCAGTAAGCAGCCTAGTCCAGTATGTGAGTAATGTGATAGGCCAGTTGCATATCTCTGCAGGGGCTGTGGGGAGTGCCTAAAGGAGGCAGCTGACTCTTCGCAGCTGATCTTTCTTCATTTCCCCTGTCAGTTTTCTCATTTGCTCTTCCTCCTTCAGGAAACAGCACTGACCAGAATCCAAGGTCTTTGCTTACAAAGTGTGGTTTGTACCTAAGGAAAGTGGGGGCTCATATTGCAAGTGGATTTGTGTCAGGACCCTGGACCTCATTCTATTCCGGCTTTTGCAGGCAGAGGAAACATATCTCTCAGCTGGAGCAGAAAGTGCGAGAGAGCGAACTACAAGTCCACAGTGCTCTTTTGGGCCGCCCTGCCCCCTTTGGGGATGTCTGCTTGCTGAGGCTGCAGGTAAGCCTTGGCAGCCAGGATGGCATTCTGCTTGTCATAACCCAGTATCTTCCCTGTGCTTGGCACTGTTAGGCATCCAGGAGATAGAAAATGAACCAAGTGATATAAGGTGTCCCTGCCCTCAAAGAGTAAACATCTTAATTATAAAGCATCTCCTGTTCTGCCCTTGTGGGGGCAGAAAAGGCTTGAGGGTAGATCAAGTGGAAGTCCAGGTGCCTTGGTATCAGGACATACTTGGGAGAAAAGGAAGGCAGAGCAAGGTACGTAGTAAGACCCTAGAACTGAGTGATGCTTTGAGAAGTCTTAATATACCAGCCCTGGCCAAATGGAGGGGGAAGCAGAGGTAATGCAGGATTTAGAGCCATTCCCACTTTTATTCTTCCATGTCTAGGAGCAACTGAAGGAAACCATGCTGTCACTTAGGTCAGTAGCCCTAAAAGAAGTTGGCCAAGCTTCTTCTGTAATTTGGGCTTTTGAGTGATGTCTGTTAGACAGATTATAGTACTATACTGGCTTTGCCACCTAGTGGTCCTGTTAAGATAGTGTTCCATCTTGTAGAATCAGAATGTTAGTGTGAGAAGGGCCGTTAGATAAAATCTAGTTCGGTCCTCTAATTTACTGATGAGAAAATTGAGGCCCGAGAAGGAGGAAGAATTTGCCTGAAGTCATACAGAGAATGAGTGGAGGAGAACCAGGCCTTGAGCCAAGGTCTTCTGATACAGTGTCCTGTATTCCTTTGTTATACTACAACTCATCAAGTATTGCTTTAAGCCAGTGGTTCTGAAATTTGAGTATGCATCTGAATCACCTGGAGGGCTTGTTAAAACACAGATTATTGAGACCCATCCCCAGAGTTTCTGATTCACTGGGCCTGGGAGTTGGGCTTAAGAATTTGCATTTCTAACAAATTCCCAGGTGATGCTGAAGCTGTTAGTTCTAGGACCACACTTTGAGAAGCACTGCTTAAAGAAATTCTTAGAGAAAGGTGATATTTGACCACAAAGTATACTAGGTATAAGTAACGTGTATGGGACTGTCAGGGTAATGAACAGTTATATATTGAGAATCTCTCTGCAGGAATTGCAGCGAGAGAACACTTTCTTACGTGCACAGTTTGCACAGAAGACAGAAGCCTTGAGCAAAGAAAAGATGGAGCTTGAAAAGAAACTCTCTGCTTCAGAAGTTGAAGTCCAGCTCATCAGAGAGTCACTCAAAGTGGCATTGCAGAAGCATTCAGAGGAGGGGAAGAAACAGGAAGAAAGGGTGAGCTAAGGAGCTTATAGCTTTCTAATTCACAAAGGAGTTGGCAGTCAGCCCTCTCCTGCCAGACCCTAAGCTGTTTCTGGCCCCTATTCTTGGAACCTGGAGGAGCCAATTGGGTGAAACCCCCTACATTGACTTCTTATGCAGGATTGGTCTGTTAGAAATGGAACCCCTCCTTTCTGCTTCATCTGCACAAAACTACCACAGAGAGGGAAAGCCATATAATCCCTCACTGTCCCAGGTTGTGATGGGCTACCAGCTGGCCTGGGTGGAAAATCAGCCTGGGCAGTCATACGAGATTGTGCTGTGGCAAGATGTACCTGTGGTACATCATTCAGCCTGGTTTCTCCTCACTCTACCTAAAGAGTAGGTGAAGAATCCCATATATGCAGATATTTTGGGAGTTTTAACATTTTTGCCAGTGCTCTTAGAATTGCTTAGGGTGAGATTGGTTATCATAGAAGGAGCTAAATCTTTTGGTTCTGTTCACAGGTTGCACTAACGCAGACGTTCTTGGGGGACCAGTTTAATAATGTTTAGTTCTGGACCACTTGCATCAAAGTCAGCTAAAGCAGTGTTTCTTAAACTTTAATGTGCTTAAGAATCATTTGGAGATCATGATAAAAATACAGATACAGATTCAGTAGTTGTGGGAGGGAAGGGGGCCCTGAGATCCTGCATTTCTAATAAGCTCCCAGGTGATGTTGGTGCCATTGGTACAGCATAGACTTAGAGGCTTGTTAAAAAAGAAACTTTTAATCAAAATAATACATGTATCTAAGTTAAATAACCAACATGTTATCAAATATCAAGATATTTATAGTAAAAATTAGTGGTTCTGTGCCCAGCCCCACTCCACAGAATTATCTGTCCTCAACTCTTTTCTTTCTTTCTCCTGATACATACCTCTGTATTTCTGAATAGTATTTTTTTTTTTTTTTTTTTTTTTTGCGGTACGCGGGCCTCTCACTGTTGTGGCCTCTCCCGTTGCGGCACGCAGGCTCAGCGGCCATGGCTTACAGGCCCAGCCGCTCTGCGGCATGTGGGATCTTCTCGGACTGGGGCACGAACCCGTGTCCCCTGCATCGGCAGGAGGACTCTCAACCACTGTGCCACCAGGGAAGCCCTGAATAGTATTCTTTTATTGAATTTTTTGCTGTTTTTGTTTCATGAATGCAATATCTTTTCTCTGATGATATTGATTATACCTTTTGGGATATCTGCATCTGCTCATAGTGTTGTTTCTTGTTTCCTTCAGGTCTTTTTATTTTGGTGTCTTTCATGTTAGAGGCTTGGTGATCCTTGAATGAAAGAGTGCTCATATTTAAGAATGTAGTATTTTAGGGACTTCCCTGGCGGTCCAGTGCTTAAGACTCCATGCTTCCACTACAGGGGGTACAGGTTCAATCTCTGATTGGGGAACTAAGATCTCACATGCCGTGCGCTGCAGCCAGAAAAGAAAAAAACAAAAAAAACCCCACAACGTATCAGTAGTATTTTAAAGCTGCGTGGAAGCTCTGGGTTCATGGTAGTTGCCCGGTGGGCTTCCCTGTGGGATGATCAGACTTAGTCTGCCCTTTGCACTTGGGAACCCTCAAATATCAGTATCTAAATGTCTCATCTCACTCTGTCTAGGAAAGAATCTTCAGCCTGCTGCCTGGTGGGGAGACTGGGGACAGGAATGATTTTGGCCTTTGGGTTCTCAACACTGAGAAGGAGATTAGGTTTAAAGTCCCACAGTTCTATACATAGATTTTTACTTATACTTATTTTCAACACAGTGCTTCACACACTCTCTGTCTCTCTCTCTCTCTCTCTGCTGTGACTGATATCCCTGAGCTTGACTCTCTCAGTTGCTTTCTCCGGAAAATAAATCTCCAGTCTCCTTTTGGGGAAACCTAGGGTGAGAATGGTATCCAGCTAACCTGAATATAGACTTCTAGTGAATCCCCCTATTTTTCAGGTCTATGGCTGATACATACCTCCCTCAGGTATCTGGTGCTTCAAGTACAGGGGTTCTTGCTGGTTGTGAAGGGCACATTGTTTTCCAAGTTGTCTGTAACTCCTACTGCAGATTATAACTCCTTTGCTCCAAGTCATTTATCCCCCCATTTACTTTTATCTTCTGAAAACATGTTGAAATATCTTGTATACTTTTGTCTCCTCTTTTGACTTTTAAAAATCAGTACTTTATTTTTCTCCTGTTGTTTAGATGTTTTGGAAGAGAGAAAAGATAAACACCTCTGGCCAGTCTACCATTTTTTTAATTCACAGTTGGTTATCAGCATTTTTAATAAGCTTCTCAGGTGATTCTGATGCATATTAAAATGTGAGAATCTGGAGAATCACATGGAGCTTAAAGATTGTACCTGGGGTAAAGGTTTTGACTGATTTTCAGGGATCCCTCTTAGTACTGTGTTATCTTTGGATTAAATTAGGCCTGTGCCTCTTTGGCATCAGTAGATCTGCCTTACCTTTTCTCTGCTTTCTCTTACTTCCTCCAGCTTCCTTTTTCATGAGCCAAAGAAAAAGCCATAATAGTGAAGAAAAAGTTTCCATTCAACAAATCTTTTTTTTTTTAATTTATTAATTTTTGGCTGTGTTGGGTCTTCGTTGCTGCGTGTGGGCTTTCTCTAGTTGCGGTGAAAGGGGGGCTACTCTTCGTTGCAGTACACGGGCTTCTCATTGCAGTGGCTTTTTTTGTTGCAGAGCATGGGCTCTAGGCGTGTGGGCTTCAGTAGTTGTGGCACGCGGGCTCAGTAGTTGTGGCACATGGGCGTAGTTGCTCCACGGCATGTGAGATCTTCCCAGACCAGGGCTCGAACCCGTGTCCCCTGCATTGGCAGGCGGATTCTTAACTACTGCGCCACGAGGGAAGCCCCATTCAACAAATCTTAATTGATTGCCTGCTCAGTGCCAAGCATTGTGCTGTGTGTTGGGGATATGATAGTAAGCAAAATGGACACAGCCCCTCCTCTCAAGGAGTTTAGAGTCTCATTAGCCCTTCCAGATGATTGCTTAGCTTTATATCCTATGTGGTGCTTAGGGAATAATGCATTACCTATCTCAACAGAACAGAACAGACCGGCTGTATGTCTACTGTATATACAGTTATATTTACTTTTGCAGTTCAGTTCTGATGCAGACCACTTAGAGTTAGCATCAGATTCCACAGGTTTAAGGGCATGGTCCCCCAAAAGACTATGCTTATTTGTTACTTCTGATGCCAGCTGCAAGTTTTGGGTTCCCTAGACTGCCTATATACTTCTGACCAACTGGCTATAAATCCAGGGGTTCCCATGACCCCTTCAGGTTCAGTAATTCACCAGAGCAACTCAGAACTCAGGATTACTTAGAATTACAGTTTTGTTATAAAAATACAAATCAGGACAAGCCAAATAAAGAGACAAATAGGATGAGGTCTGGGAAAGTCCTCAAAGCAGGGCTTCTATACCTTTTCTCCCTCGGAATCAGAGCATGTCATCCTCCTAGCACATCCATGTGTTCACCAGCCAGGAAGCTCCACTGAGCTTCGGTGTCCAGAATTTTTAATTGGGGTTTTATTATGTAGGCATGATTGAACTCAATCTCCTGTCCTTGTCCCCTCTTCACAGGGAGTTGGGCTCAACTCCATCGGTCTTTATAGTGACCAGTCTGCATTCTGGGTCATCTCATTAGCATAAATGCATTTATGGTGGGCTCTGGTCCACTAAGAAAAACAAAGATACTCCTTTTCTATTATTTGGGATATTCTAAGAGTTTAGAAGTTACCTCCCAGGAAGCTGGACAAAGACCAGACAAATTTTTTTTGGCTGCACTGTGCAGCATGTGGAATTTTTCCAACCAGGGATCCAGGGATTGAACCCAAGCCCCCTGCAGTGGAAGTACAGAGTCTTAACCACTGGCCTGTCAGGGAAGTCCCAGATTCCTTATTATACGGTAGAGCTACCAATTTTTGAAAACTGCCAAAGGAGCCCCCCTTCCTTGCCCTTGATTAGAAAGCTCTTGTGTGTTAACTCTGCATTTTATGCCCTAATCTCAAGTGGCAAAATTTTATCAGCTTCCTGCATTCATTGTAGTGGAAAACATTTATAGCCCTAAGGGCAAAGACATCACTTCAAAAAAAGTTGATGTTTAGGGTTGTAGAGGAGTCAATGGAGACAGATTCTCGACATTTCTTCCCAATAGGTCAAGGGTCGTGATAAACATATCAATAATTTGAAAAAGAAATGTCAGAAGGAATCAGAGCAGAACCGGGAGAAGCAGCAGCGTATTGAGACCTTGGAACGCTACCTGGCTGACCTGCCTACCTTGGAAGACCATCAGAAGCAGAGCCAGCAGGTAGCAGCAATGTCTGGGCATACCTGGGGCAAGAAGGGAGTGGCCAAGCAGGGGGGCTTTCTCAGCTTCTGCTGCATGCAGTTACCTTGTGGCTTCCTGAAAGGAAGATCCCAAAGGAGTCATGTCCACACTCATATCACAACTGAACTGCAAATTTTTTGAGATACCCAGACAGAGTCTTCCTTGGCCTGTTGACCTAAGCATGGAATCCTGTCTTTCAGCTTAAGGATTCTGAGTTGAAGAGCACAGAGCTGCAGGAGAGAGTGACTGAGCTGGAGAGTTTGCTGGAGGAGACCCAGGCAGCCTGCAGAGAGAAGGAGGTTCAACTGGAAAGCCTGAGACAGAGGGAAGCAGAATTCTCCTCCACTATACATAGGTAAATACCTCTGTGGGGTTGAGGAAAGGAGTGGAGAGCTATGTTCTGGTCCTGGCTACCCCACTCATTACCTGTGTGACTTTGGGCAAATCACTTCACTTCTCTGAGCTTCATTTTCTTTGGATTGTAAGTAATAGGAAAGCTGTTTATGGACAAGGACTATGTCTTTGAGATGGAATGTGGGGGGTATAGTGGTGCAGTGGGGTGGGATTTGTCACTGTATCCTTTGGAAGGCTCCAATCCAGTACCTGGCATAATACTACTAGATAATAATCCTTGAATATGTATGTGTTGAATGAACGGGAGCACTTCATAAACTGGAAAATGAGTATCTCTATATTTGCAAAAGTAGATCCTGGTGCTGAGGACTGGAGGTTATCCACATTTTGAATCTTGCAAGGTAAAGCCTACCAGGAGCATCTGTTTCTTCTCCTTAGCCCTAGGGATTGCTCTCGATTGCCACAGCAGGTTCTGAGAACAAAACAGGATGCCATAATGTACTCTCAGGGTGTCTTGGGAGCC
Organism: Monodon monoceros; assembly: GCF_005190385.1. NCBI lineage: Eukaryota > Metazoa > Chordata > Mammalia > Artiodactyla > Monodontidae > Monodon > Monodon monoceros. Next base: position 160,619,726 of record NW_021703774.1, on the reverse strand, counting down.
TCCTCCATGTTAATAGAAGTTTCTGAAAATGTAGTGGCTGTGTCTCAGCAGCCTCTTGGACCAAATCCAGCTGCTAATGGGATGGATTGGATTTCTCATCCCATATTCAACCACAGTGACCCTGTTGTTTATTTCAGCAGATGGGCCATGATGAAAGTGATTGTGGGGATCCATGGGAGGAGACCACTGGTTGGAGTCAGAAGCGAGGTTAGGGGACATAGCTGGGTCTGCCCCAGACTGTATGTGCAAAGAAAAAAGATTTTTTTGGTATTTTCTAAAATTTCTGCATTGTATACGTGTGACTTTTATAATTTAAATACATGTGATGAATGTTTACTTCTAAATATCAAAACAAAGAATAAAAAAACCTTGGGCAGGTAGAGAATTGGTAGCACATTGTATAGATGCTGACCTCTAGGGAATGGAACTAGCATAGATTGAGCAAGCAGCTTCTGTGTGGCACTCCCTACGTTATACAGACCTAAGACATTATCCCCACCTATGGCTTGGAAGGGTGTAAATGTCTTGCCCCAAAACATACAGTAAATAGCGGAATCAGGAACCAAAGCCACATCCCTCTAACTTCAGAGTTCTTTAAGAGGCCACTGTTTTTCAGCCTGCAAGATAAGCAGTGTGTGGAGGCGGCCAGTGGAGAAGATACAGCTCAATGGGGAGAAGGTCCCCAAGTGGAAATGGAGTCCTGGCAGAAGGAATGTGATTCCCTTCGAAAGGTGACTGAGGGTGTCCAGGCTGTAACGGGGTAGGCTTAGGAAAGAAAAGATTGGGTATTGGTAGGGAACCATGAATTTCTGACCCTGAACCCTCTAGGATCTGCTGCCCAGAGTTTTTCTCTCTTTCTGAGAAGTCATCCCTGCATAATAAATTTACATTTTAGATATTCATCCTTATGACTGGCAAGCAACGTTAGGGAAGGACATGCCTCTGAACATCCAAATTTATATGCTCCAAAATAGTACACTGAAGCTTGGTGCACTTCATTCATGGCTCAGGCCCTATTCAGAACCTCTTGCATTGGGCAAAGTTCTACCCAGTGAGGGGGCTCTAATTCAGCAGAGAAGAAGGAGCTCGGGGCCTAGCAGTGAGACTGGTTGAAGGTCAGCAAAAAAGAAGACCCAGAAATGGTTCAGAGAGTACCTGAGGTCTCAAAGGACAGGAAACTAGGCCTGTTTAGGTTCTCTCCTCGAACAGTCAGTGTGACCAAAGCTATAAGTAATGATAACTGTCATAGCCCTGGATAGGACAAGCTTCATTAAACTGAATTTTCAGTCATGTCCTTTACCAAAGAACCAGAATATACACTGGCTGTATATGAAGTTGATTCTACTGGCCTACAATCATCAGGGTGAGGGTGTCTCTCTCCACCTGACTTCCCCATGGTGGTCATAGGTCCACACTACATTCCTCTTTGTTTAAGTCTCTTTGTGACTAGAGCACAGGAGTGTGAAGCTAGTTAGCCAGGATAGGGAGTCTGGGTTATTTTTCTGTAGGTAGAGCTAACTTGTCTTCACTCTGTTCTCACTGTTGACTGGCTGTAGCCAGTTGGACTAAGAGCCAGACCACAGATCCTAGTACAGCCTCTTGCCCTCTGACCTCCCTATCAGCATGTGCTTACAGCCTTCCTCGATAACTCTGCCTTTCAGATTGTGGAGAAGCAACAGCAGAAGATTGATCAGTTGCGTTCACAAGTACAGGTGAGCTGGAGTCCTTGGGACATGGTGGGCGGGACTTAATGATGGAATTTCTAGAATTCAACCAACACTATTCTCTGCCATGCAATTTACTCGGTGTTAGGAGCACAAGAATGAGACCCAGTCAGTGCTTTTAGCCTACATTCTTGTTGGGAAGGGATTTAGCACAGTACTGTTAGAGCATCCATATTATCCTGGGGGAGCATAGAAGAGTCAGTGGAAGTAGGGAGGTCAAGGAAGGGTTTCTGGAGATCATGAGCCTTCTTTTTTTTTTTTAATTAAGTAATTAATTTTTGGTTGCATTGGGTCTTCGTTGCTGCACACGGGCTTTCTCTACTTGGGGCAAGCGGGGGCTACTCTTCGTTGCAGTGTGCAGGCTTCTCATTGCAGTGACTTCTCTTGTTGCAGAGCACAGGCTCTAGGCACGCGGGCTTCAGTAGTTGCAGCACACGGGCTTAGTAATTGTGGCACGTGGGCACAGTCGTTGTGGCTCGCGGGCTCTGGAGCGCAGGCTCAGTAGTTGTGGCGCACGGACTTAGTTGCTCAGCGGCATGTGGGATCTTCCCGGCCCATGGCTTGAACCCATGTCCCCTGCATTGGCAGGTGGATTCTTAACCACTGCGCCACCAGGGAAGCCCTCGTGAGCCTTCTTGAAGGAGGAGGAAGGGTTAGCCAGTCGATGAGGAGGCACAGGATAGGATGGTATTTCCTGATAGAAGGAACAGCATGGGTAGGAACATGAAGGCATGAAACAGCAGGGTTTGCACATGGAGCTGCAAGCAGTTTGGTATTGTTGAAGTAAGGCGGTAAATGGAGAACTGGGCTATGGGAGGGCTGGGACTGTTCAACTCAGTTAGCTTTTGTTCTTTAGGTAGGTGATGGGAATCTACTGTAGTATTTAATTGGGGCGTGATGTGGTCAGGTTTGCAACTTAGGCTTGAGTGTGGAAGAATATTGGTACTTGGAGAGTTACAAGGCTGGAGGCCAGTGGACTGTAGCAGAAATCCTAGTGAGAGATGATGAAGGATGATGCATAAGGCAGCATTGCAAGATGGAGTTGTGAGGGGACAAATTTAAATGAATTTTAGGAGGTAAAATTGAGAGGAATCAGTGACTGATAGAATGTAGGAGGTTGAAGAATAAGGAAAAATCAAAGACAACTCCTGGTTTCTATTTTGGGCCAGAGTAGGAGTGTCCTTAATTGGGTTCTCCAAGAAATCCTAGGTACAGATTCTCTTTGGACTCTAATAGAGGTTTTCACACCAAACAGGAGAGATGCACGTCCACTGAGGAAGAACTGAAAGCTGCAGTCCTACCCTTGCCATTATGTGGGTCTATTTAGTTCACATACTTCAAGTCCTGTAAGGAGATAGTCAAGCCTAGTGAGTGTTTACATCCATTTATTATTATGATGATGATCAGCTGCGCTGCTCGGCTTGCGGGATCTTAGTTCCCCGATCAGGGATTGAACCCAGGCCCTCGGCAGTGAAAGTGAAGAGTCCTACCAATGGACTGCCGGGGAATTCCCTACATCCATTTAAAATCCCAGGATTTTAGTAGTTTTTAGTGGATCTCAAAGTATGTTTCTTGGAACTCTGAGGTTCCACAGCATTTAAAATAGTATATTTACCCATGATGAGACTTTGGTGAAATTAGGTGGATTCAAAATGGTCACCTTGGGTGTTTCATAGTGGTGAGACGTTTTCCTTGGCTGCTAAATTTTTTATTAATGCAAAATGGAAAAGTTCAGAAATATTATTTATACTTTATTTGTTCAAGTCAGTTTCAAAACTGGGGGGAAATTGGAATGAACCAGAATGAGAGGCAGAAGATAACAAATATAAATACCTCCCTCTCTTGACCCTGACTACCCCTACACACAAACGCACGCACGCACGCATTATAACTAGATTAGGTGCCCGAGAGAGTGCTCTCTCTACCCCTTCTCATCTCTGTCAAAAACATTTAATATACAATATTGTCAAGGGCATTTGGCTGTGAGCTCCTCAAAGACAGGGATTGTTTGGTATTCTTTTTAGTATCCCCAGTGCCTGTCAACAGTAATTGCTCGATAAATAATTGAACTCAACTCAATGGACGTTCCTTGCCCTCAAGGAAGTTATGGTCTAGTGGAGGGAGGAATCATGTGCACAGCCAACAAATGTACTCATGAGCCATGATGGAGGTATATGAGTAGCAGGGCAATATTAGGATTAATTGGATCTAATTTGCAGATTAAGGAAGGTTCTGGCAGAGCAGAGGGGCATTCTGGGCAAAGGGGAAAGAGGAGTGAGCAACAGTATTGGAACTGTAAACCTTTGGGGATGAAGGCCAGTTAGTCGTTCAGTGTGACTGGAGTAGAGGCTGTGTGGAGGGTAGAAAGAGATAAGGATAGAAAAGTAAGTAAGGGCCAGACTGGCCTAGAATGCCCTGCTGAGGAGCTGGCCTCTATTGCTACATGGTCAAGGGCTAGAGAAGGGTTTTGATGCGAAGTCACAGATCAGGGCTGTTGTAAAATAATCTCTTAGCAGCAGTGTGTGGGCAGGGTGGAGCTTTACTATGTATATAGTCCAGACCAGAGGCGATATGGTCTGAAGTAGACTTGTTACCCCTGATGTGTTCTCCCACCCTCCTTGCCATGGGATGCAGAGCCTAGAGCAGGAAGTGGCTCAAGAAGAAGGAACAAGCCAGGCCCTGAAAGAGGAGGCCCAAAGGAGGGAGACAGCCCTGCAGCAGCTGCGCACAGCTGTGAAAGAGGTGAGCAGCAACAGCTAGGCCTCTCGGTACTGTCTTTACAAACCTGATTTCTCTGTATCCTCCCGATCCCTTCTCCCACAGGAGCCCCCACATTTGGGAGGTCCCTGCTCTTTTTTGGCAGAGGAGTAAGAAGGGACATTGCATCATCCTTTATATTAAAGGTCCTAAGCCTTTGAGTGGCCATAATTACCCAGGAATGCTTTTTGGATATGGACGATCACTCTCTCTTATTTTGTATTCCCACAGCCACAGGTTTGTGGGGTTGGGGATGAAGGGTTCAAGAAGATTGAAGGTATGGTGATCCTCATGGAGTAAACAGAGTTGTCGGCAGGGGGCGGCCAAGGTCACTGTCCAAGTGCTGAGGAAGGAGTCTCCCAGAACTAGGATTGTCACATGGCCCAGTGTGGGTGAAGGGTGGGGACTGGAGGAGAAAGTCTATTCAGTGTCTTTAAAACAGAATAGAGGTAGGAAGGGAAGGAGTGTGCATTAAGCTGTTCTGGGAAAGAGAGGGAAAGAGACACAGATAGACGTGAATAGCTGGTCTCTGTAGTGAAGCCTGACTCCACTGAGGTGAAGGATTGAAAAGGCAGGACACATTTCAGCACTATGTCCTCCAGGTACCCAGCTTCTTCAGCCCCCCCCTCGTCCCTACCCACCCAGTGGCCACTAGCTGTCTTGTTGTCTTTCTTGCCTGCTTTATTCCTCTGACACACTCTGATCCGGCTGGCTGGTGGCCACTTTTGTCAGGGTGGCAGGGAGAGATTGAAACCAGTGTCTCCTCAGATTTCACAGTTCACGTTAAACCTTCTCTGATAGCCTGGCTAACAGAGTTGGCTGAGGGACTGGCTTCAGATAGAGTTCCGAGGGGCGGGAGTATCTTCTCTGGTTCCTGAACAGAAACCTGGAAGCTGCTGACTCAGTCTGGTGGGGTGCAGTTTCCCCTCCAATGCTGCAGCCCTGTGGGCCCAACCTACCTGCAGGAGAAACTAGGCCTGATATTGAGGGGGAAGAGGGGAGTACAAGGAGGGGGGACATCGCCTTTGACTCATAGCTTCCCCTCCACACACATATATACATATATCCACACTCATGCACAGATACTCTGCTTTTCCCTGGGCCTGGGTTAATGTGCTCGCTTCTCTGTCTGCTCAGCTTTCAGTACAGAACCAGGACCTCATTGAGAAGAATCTGACGCTCCAAGAACACCTGCGCGAGGCCCAATCAGGGTCCCCATCTTCATCAGACACGGCCCAGCTGGCATTTGAGCTGCATCAGGAGTTGGCCCGTTGCCTTCAAGATCTGCAGGCTGTCTGTAGCATTGTGACCCAGAGGGCCCAGGGTCATGACCCCAGTCTCTCCCTGCTCCTGGGCATTCACTGTGAGTCCTCAGGCCAGTCTGGGACCCAGGAGAGAGTGGCTTTCATTCTCCTCTCACCCCTATCCACCTTTCCCATCATTACTGGTAATGTGTGAACTGGGCTCCGTAGACCTGGTCACCACCCTCTGGGAGCTTATGTGTTTTGCAAAGTAGACGTTCAGTAAATCTGTTTTGGAAACAGCATCCTTATGGGGTACCTGGGTGAAGGACAAACACAAATGTGGCGCTTAGGCAGCAAGATTTCAGCCCATTATTCCTAGGTGCTTTTTAAAAAGTGCCATGTTCCAAGACCACAGGCCTTATGGCACTGCATATCCATACTGCGCTTTCCACAGGAAAGTGTCTCCTGAGTGATTTACTAATAATCTCTCGAAATGCTCTCCTCCCCAGCTACACAGCACGCAGGGACTCAGCTAGATTTTCAGAAGCCGGATGTGATCAGGAGGAAACTAGAAGAGGTTCAACAGCTACGCCGTGACATCGAGGACTTAAGGACCACCATGTCAGACAGATACGCCCAGGACATGGGAGAAAACTGTGTCACACAGTGAGGAATGCTGGGGGTGGGACAGGCTGTATTCCCCAAGGGAGAATCTGGTCTGCTGAGAGCCCGGTCCAGCAGGTCCTGCCCTGACAATCTCTTGCCTCCTGTCTGCTGCTATTCCCAGAGAGAAGGGATGGAGGGGAGGTATGAGCTGCATCTGGGGCCAAGGGCTGATTAGAGAATTTTGTTTGCCCTGCCCCACTCTGGCTTTGCCTTGTTGGATTGCATTTGTCCTGTCATCCTGATTCACCCTTTGAGGGTGAGTTAATAACTTTTGCAGGTAGACTGGGAAGTCCTCACAGACTGTTCCCAGTTGCAGGCTGACGTCAAAGGCAAGCAGGCTGCTTACCTCCTTTCTCCATCCTTTGGGATGGCTCCACATTCATTCCCACTCCATACCTTGGTCGTGCTGATGCCCAGAGTTCCTTAGAGGGGCCAGGAAAGGCTGAGTACCAGTAACAATGGCCATTTAAGAATTCTCAGGCCCCATGTGCCAGCCTTCCTGGGACCTGAGCTGGCTCTGGGTTTTCCTAGGCCCAGTCCCACTGCTTCTTCCTCAGGGCTCTTGTTCTCATAGATGCCTCAGGGTGATCTATTCCTTAGCAAAGTACTAACTAGAATTGGGAGCCCAGGGATTATAACCAGGGCTTCTTCATCTGTGCTACCATGCCCGTTTACAGGAGACCCCACTCTAGTTGCCCTGTGCCCTTGGGGCCCTGGTCGTGTGGTTAGCACAGCCCTTTCTCCTTTGTTCTCAGGCTGGCCAGGTAGCCCCCTTGAGTGCAAACTCACTCCTCTATGGTTCTGGGTTTGGGCAGGATTTTCCCCCAGGATACCGCAGGGCAACTATCAAGCTGCTCACCCCTTCCCCCCGGGGCTGGGGCCAGTGCTTGGCCTTCTGATTTGTGCCTCTCTTGTGTTTGGGATTGGGGGTCCTTTCCCTTTCCTGCTCTGGGCTCCTTGAGAGTTCAGAGTACCCAGTACAGGTCAGCTTTAAGGTACAACTTTCAGTGTTTTTTGTTGTTTCTCCGGGGCCTTTGGACCCTCTGCTTTCTGGTTTCTCTTGCCTCCTCGTTGAGGGAGCATCTCGTAGTTGTTTGTATCTGGTTGTTGGGCCAGCCCCGGGCCTCCTCTAGATCTGGAGCCAGGCCAAGCCAGGCTGTGTGTGGGGAAGGGGGAGCACTGAGTAGTTCAGGAGTCCAGAGGCAGCCATTGGGAGATTCTTGCTAAGCTTTGGGCTGGCAGGGCAGCATCCTGGACCTCACTCCTGGCCTGAATGAGACTCCTTCATAAGTGTTTTTACAAGTTTGTGTTTTATTTATGGAGTGACTTATCCCTTCCATTCAGAGCAGCCCCACCCAGCCATCCCCTCAGCCTCTGGGCTCCTGCCTCCTAAAGGCAGAGCTGCCTGGTTGGTCTCCACCCTGTATTGGCAGCCCAGCCACCATGCTCACGGGTATTTTTCTTCATAAAGTTTATAAGCAGTTATTTATATGAATCCTTGTTATGTCAACTGGTTTGTATTGCCTATTTTGATTACAAAATAAAAATTTAACAGACTCCTCGGTTTACCATTGCTTTCCATCACCATCAGCTCGTACTCCACCCCTCACTTTGGCTTGTTGGAGCCAAAGCCTGGGTGTTTAGCCAAGTTCTCCAAACAGCAGCAAGGAGGGAACTTTGGCAGGTCCAGCCTCAAGTCTATTTCTACCACTTCTGCTCCTCTGTCTTTCTGTGGGGACAGATAAGATCTCTTCCCACAGCACTTTCTGTTGGGTGAAGCTGCCCTGAGTCACAGAGCAAGTTTGTCATTGAGTTTCAGTAATCCTCTGAGGAGGAAGTCTTTGCCTGTGGGTTGCTATAAGGAAGTGGCTTCCCCAGGGCAAAGCAGGACTCTGTGTTTGCCTCCAGGAGCTAGGGTTGTCTTCCTGGGCTGTTCTCGGAGTCCTGGACCTGGGAGGACTAATGAGGGGTGTCATGTCCAACCCCAGACAGATGGCTGGGGGTCCAATGTTGGGCTGGTTGCTTCCTCTGCACCCTGTGCCCTCTTCTGCGAGGAAGTGGGGTGGGGCTGGGGCCACCCCAAGACCAGCAGTGTATCTTTAACAAGGGCCCAGACTCTCAGGAGTCCTGACACCAGCCTCTACCTCCACCCAGTCCAGAACTAGAAACCTCTTTCATACCCTGGCCTCCATCTGGCTCTGTGAGGGTGTGGCCCCGTCTCCTGCCACCACCCTCACTTGTCTAAACCTGCCGATCTGAGCGGAGATGAACTCTGGGGAAATCTCTAATCAGAGGCAGTGTGTGCGTGTTGTGGTCGGGGGGCATCCCGTGAAGCGAAGCTCCCTAGCGGGGGAACTTTAGGTTTGAAAACAGCCCAAGACTTCAAAGCCCGGAGCGGAGCAGCGCTGTCGTGGCACCGGGGGTGGGTAGTTAGTTGGGTGCAGCAAACCCGCGCGAGGCTGAAGGGGAGGCCTCTGCCAAACCCTCACCCACGCCCTCCCCGGCCCTTCCTGCCGTCAGCTCGCTCCCCAGCCTCACACTGTCAGCCCCAGCTCGGAAGGCTGAAAAGGGCGGCCCTGCGTGGGACAGGGGTCCTCGGTGCGCCCGGTCCCCAAGGGGGGCGGGAGGGGGCCCGGCGCTGCGTGGGGCGGGGTCGCGCAGGCCCCGCCCCGGCCGCGCGCCTGTCCGTGCCGCCCATTGGTCCCGAGAGCTATGACTCGCGGGCTGAGCAGGAAGGAAACCGCTCCCGAGCGCGGCGGCCTCGTCTCCAGGCCGTGCAGCTGCTGCCACCGCTACCCCGTCTGCCTGTCGGCCCGTCGGCCCATCCGCAGCATGAGCGGCCTGCGCGTTTACAGCACGTCGGTCACCGGCTCCCGCGAAGTGAGTGCGCGCCCTGGGGTAGAGCGCTGGTGGTGGTCCTGTTGCTCTGGACCCGGCGCCTGGGACCCGCCCCCAGGGCGGGGGCGGCGAGGTGCTGGACACGGCCTCCTGAGTTGGGTGGGGGCAGGCTTCTTGGCCCCATCCTAAACACCTCCTTCGGGCATCCTGGGTCGTCTGCACACCCACTACCAGGCTGAGCCTTGACCATGTCCTTATCTTGCCCTTCCTCTCCTCCACTGTGTGTGTGTGTGTGTGTGTGTGTGTGTGTGTACCTGGGGGCGGAGGTGGCGCCTTACCCGTCTCCACCCAGGCCTGCCCTTTTTTCTCTTTGCCGAGCTCCTGGCTCTCCCCACCCTTAATTTTTCTCACTTACGTTCATTCTAACTCCCCTCCTCATGGTTGGTGGTCCCTCTCTCCTTCCACACCACCACAATCCTGACTCCTCCTCCCAACTCCTAGTGGCCAGAACCCTCCCCTAGGGCGTGGAGCGGGACAGGGGGACAAAAGCTCCTGGCCACACTCCCTTTTTTTCTGCCCAGGGTTCCTCCCATAAACCCTCCAGTCTGCTCACTAACCCCTGCCCGCCCTTTGCCCCCAGATCAAGTCCCAGCAGAGCGAGGTGACCCGCATCCTGGATGGGAAGCGCATCCAGTACCAGCTAGTGGACATCTCCCAAGACAACGCCCTGCGGGATGAGATGCGAGCCCTGGCGGGCAACCCCAAGGCCACCCCACCCCAGATTGTCAACGGGGACCAGTACTGTGGGGTATGGGCCTGGGGGTTGGGGATGGAGGGAGTGTTGTAGAAGGATACCAGCCAGAGTCAGACCTGAGACAAAGCACCAGCACTCAGGTGACCACCTCTTGTCCCCTCCCCCAGGACTATGAGCTCTTCGTGGAGGCTGTGGAGCAAAACACACTGCAGGAGTTCCTGAAACTGGCCTGAGCCGAGTCAGCCCCCTGGACTCCGTCACCACGTTCCCCCCAGCCATCACCCATGAAGGACCTTGTGACAACTCCGTTATTCCTAACCTTACGACCTTGGAGCCCCTCCCCCCAACCCAAGACCTACCGCCTCCCCTCTCTAACTGTAGCTCCTTCTCCTCTATTCAAAGGCAACATTCCTTACCCACTAGTCTCAGAAATTGTCTTAAGCAACAGCCCAAGTGCTGGTTGTCCTCAGCCTGGCCCTGAGGCTGCCACCCTGCCTGGCACTGGCTGATAGGCACCTTTGTTGGTTCCATTAGCCAGGGCTCTGCCAAAGGCCCCGCAATCCCCATCCGGGAGCACCGCAGAAACAATTAAATGTTCCATTCCATTGGCATCGTGTCTTTGTCTGGTGTGGCGTGGACATCCTGGGTCCCTGCTCTGAGCAAGTCTGGTAGATGTGATTGTGCTGAGGCTGTGCTCCCGTGTGGCACCTCTGTGTGCGATTGACAGTGCGTGTGTTTGGATATATGTCCAGCACACACATACCTGTGTGGACCAACGGTTTCTAGAGCGTGTGGGTGGGTCACCCTCCAGTGCACATGCACGTGATGGTGTCCATTACCGTGGTGTATACTGCACGTTTGCATGCCAGTCAGTAACGCGGCTGTGCCTCGTGGCCACCTGCCTGTGTCCCAACAGCTCGGCTAGGTGTGGGTGTGTCATGGAAGTGGGTGCCCAGATGCAGTTCTGTCAGCGTTGGGGCAGTGGCTTTGATGCATAGTGTTGAAGTGTCCCCACGTGCTTGTGGCCCTGCGCGTGTCTGTGCGCAGGGATCTGCACACTGGCACAAGAGGCGCTGGGCTGGGGTGGGCCCTCTCTCCCCTGGAGCAGCTTAGCCCTTCTGAGCAGAAAGAGGAACCTAGAGGACAAAGACCCAGCGGCCAGGCCCGCCAGCTGGGGCTCGAGTTACAGAGGGGCGGCTCGGCGCCGCCCCCTCCTCAGCGGAGCTAGTGCTGCTGGGCTGCCCTGCCAAGAGAGCCTCGCAGAGCAGCCGGTGTTGGGGTGGGCGCTTTATTCGGGGCCGGGGGCGGGCAGCGGAGCCCGGCGCGCCCGAAGCAGCAGCGTGGCGTTGGGCACCAGGCCCACGGCCTGCAGCGTGAGAGCGTCATTGTGGTAGACTGTGGGCGGGAACGTACTGAAGATCTCGAAGGTGGTGGCCTCCACGGCCCTGGGGACAGGGAAGAACGAATCAGGCCGGGTCGTGGGGCCAGAGCCCTGCTGCGGCCGCCAGCTGAGCCCCGCGCCCACCTGGCCTGTGCAAGCAGGGTGCGCACATCACCGACTGTGTCCTCCGGCCGCATCAGCAGCAGGAAGGCCTGCTCGCCATTCTCAGACTTGATGCGCAGCGTGGAGAGCGCGGGCACGGGTGACTCCGGAGACTCCTGGCTCCTGCGGACCCAGAGGCCGTCAATACCCCCTGGTAGCCCAGTCCCAGGGTCCTCACCTCTCCACTCTGCCCTCACCTCTCACGCTCAGCAGCCAAGGCAGGCGTCTCCACCACGATCTCCTGGATCTGGACATGCAATGGGCAGCAGTTCCGGAAGGCATCGATGGAGTGGACAGAGCCCTGGGCCCTGCCAGTCACACTCTCCCCCCAACCCCTACAGGGGACTTCTCCTGACCAGGGATGGATGAGACCAGTGAGCCAAAGCGGGAGGGGGTATTCTGTGTAAATGGGGGCCCAAGGAGAGGAAATAGAAGGGAAGCTTTGGGAGGTAGCCCCATCGTTCCCTTCCCTCATTCTAGTGGGGGAGACAGAACCCCACACAGCGACCAGGCTGGGTGCCTAACCTAGCATGGGTCTGGGAAGGCTTCCCTGGGGAAATGACACCTGAGCTGTGACTGGAGGATGAAGAGGAGTCCTTAGAAATGGGATGGGGGGCTAGGATATTCCAGAGAGCATAGGTCAGGGAAGACTTCTGAGAAGAGGTGATATATTTGAGAAAGTGTCAGCATTCATGTGGCTGAAGCTGGGAATCAGGTTGGACTGGAAAAAAGAAAAGGTTAGAGGTGGGAAAAGGACCAGAAAGGAATGACAGGCCTTACCTAAGAACCACTGGAGGGTTTCAACAGGGAAGAGCCAAGATCCAATTTGCATTTTTAAAAGAGCACAGAGGCTGCTGGGGGAGGATGGCTGGCAGGGCGGGAGTGGAAGTGGGAGGCCAGTGAGGGGCCACTGCAGTTGTCTGGGAGACACTCTGGAGCCTAGGCTAGGATGGTGGGTGGGGGGAATGGAGAGAAGAGATGGATTCGGGAGCAGTTCTGGGGATAGACAGATCTGACGGGACTTGGCCACGTGTGGTGAAGGCAGAGTCCCGGGACCCAGGCGGGGCGAGGGAGGAGTAGCAGGGTGATGAGTCCTGTGAAGGCCAGGAAGGTGTATTTCGGTCTGGACCTCAAGAGGGTGGCCTGAACTTGGGCTCACCCCCAACCTAGACTCCCCTGACTTTCCCACTCTTAGAGCCACACTCCTGCGTTGGCCAGTTGCTCTCTGGTCCCAGCTCAGAGAGACCAGGAGACAGTCCTGAGAGCTCACCAGCTCCATCGTTTCCAGGAGACAGGGGAACAGCTCTGAGGAAGTCATCTCTCCATCCAGGCCATCCTCAGGGGCCCTCAAGCCTGAGCCTCCAGGTAAGCCGCTGCTCCGGTAGGCTGGGCCAGGGTTGATGGTAAAGCTGCCCCCCCCGCCCCCCTCCCCCGCCAATAAGGCTGGGGGAGCCAGGGCTGGCCTCACCTTCAGGGTGCCCTGGATGGGGCCTCGAATGTCAATCACCTCGCCTTGTCGGATCACTAATTTGGGCAGCCTGTTCAGAAACTTCTCGGCGATCATCCTGGAGCCTGCAGAGAGGGCATTGGGAGCCTTGGCCGGGGCAGAGACTGTGTGTGATGGTGGAGGAGGCTACCTGGAGCTTGTCCTGCACAGTGCCCCCACCACCTGGCTCAGCCTCAGGGCCGAGCTCACCTGGGTGCTCCATCCTGTCCAAGGGCTTTCGAATCCTCTGCCAGCCTACCACTCGGCCCTCGCCTGGGAACGGGTCCAGCCCATTCTCTGGGTAGACCTGATTGCGCAGGTCACTCACCTGTCAAGAAGGAAGGGAAACAGCGGCTGGCACATCTCTTCAGCCCTGAGCTCCATGCCCATCCCTACTTGCCCAAACAGAGGCCCCAGGAATAGGCCCAAGGGATGGTCTGATGCAATCCCCATTTTACAGATGAGGAAACCGAGGCCCCGGGAAAGAGCAGGAGAGCTGCAGTTCATGCTGCTCCCACCCACCTGAGCCCTGCTCTTCCTGCAAGCTCCCCTCATCACTCCAGCTGGAGCCACAGTACTGACATCCTCTTCACAGAGTCCCTCTCGGGAGCAGACCAGGAGGGGAGGGATGAGGATGTTAGGAGAGGGCAAAGCCCTGCTTGGCATGAACTACCTCAAACACCCCTGGTCGTGACTCACGCTATTTTCCAAGCCATGGTGGCACACACCCCCTCACATGCTCTCACTGTGGAACTAACGCACCACCCTCTGGGACACAACCTCATGTGCTCCCATCACAGCACCCTCATCTCACTGCCGACTGCCCCCACAGCAGGGGGCCGGCTCCATCTCAAGTCCTTTAGTCCCAACGTTTGCCCCCCAATGGCACTACCTTCCACCCCAACCAGGAGGCTCCAGGAGCCTCTGGGGGGAGCCAGGACAGTTTTGCGTGGGCTCCTCACGTTCCCCAGGCTGTCCAGGTGTCCTGAATGCTGGGGAGGAGGGGCAGTGGTGCCACGCAGCTGAGGGCTCTGCTCTCAGGATGCCAGAAGGGGGCGCTGCCTGCCGTTCAGCTACACGCCTTCCCCACTGCTGATGCGGCAAGTATGGCCACGGCAGCCTTCCTGCTCCCTTCCCAGCCCCGTTTCAGGCTCACCCTCCTTCTGGAGGTCATCAGACTGGGGTCTCTGAGGTGGGGCAGTGCCCCTAGGTGATGCCTGAGGAAGCATTCCCACCCCCTCCAAAATCCCCACACTGGGAGTGAGTGGTTTAAGGAGAGCCCATCACCTTAAAGGAGACCCCGTCAGGGTACAGCCGCTGGAGCTCTGACGGGAAGAAGCCATCCAATATGTCTCGGAGGCAGCGCTGCAGGGGGAGAGGTAGGGTGAGGCCCGGCTGGACCTGTGCAGTGCCCTACACCCTGCTTCCTGTCTAGATGGCAGGCTCTGGGCCCCGGGATCATGGGGCCAGTTACTCTCTGGATCAGACTCTGGAAACAGAGTCCCAGGACATGGTTGGGGGGGGGGGGGGGGGGGTTCTGGGGCTTCTGCAGGGGCCTGGGGGCGGGGGGTGAGCTGGGCCCATCATCTCCAACTAATGGTGAGCAGGGGGTGGGCCACCACAGTGGCTTGAGGGTGCACAGGCCTGTCTCCCCTCCCCGTCACTCCTACCTGTGTGGAGGGATCGTGGAAGGGCCGGAAGGGCCCATCGAACATCACGATGCCATTCTGGTAGAGCTTCAGTGGGATGGGCTCAAGGACACAGTGTGGCACTCTGCTGGGCATTGGTGTCAGCTGGGTGTCACTGTCTACCGCCAGCTCACTGAGATCCTTCAGGCTAGCCAGCAGCCTGTCAAAGTCTACCTCAGGGGGTACCAGTGAGTCTCCTGGCAAAGAGGATTGACACCCATGAGCCTCTCTTCATGGCTGCTGTGTGCTCCAGATCCCTGGCTTCCACAGCCCCCTCCTATGCTGGGCAGGGGCCTTAGCATCTCTTTAAGTGACCACCTGGGGAGGAGGAAGGACAGCTAACACTAGATAATAATAATAGCTGTCCTTTAGTGAGCATTTACTTTGTGCTAGGGGTTTAACATCTATTATCCCATTCTTTCTTCATACCAACCCTATGCTGTAGGGACTATAAACATCCCCATTTTCCATATTAGGAAACTAAGGGTTAGAGGTTAATGGCTGGCCTAGGGACACACACAGTAAGTGGCAAGAGCGGGATCAGATCCCAGATCAGATGTGCCAGGCACTGTGTTAGCAGCTGAAAGGCACAGTGCAGAGTTCCCAGCTGTCTGGGCTCAAATTCCAGCTCCTCCACTTCTACCTGTGTGACTTTGGTCAAGTCATTTAACGCTCCGCACCACAGCATTCTCTTCTAGAAGGTGACGATGATAGGACCAGGATGGCTGTAAGGGTCCAAGATGACCACGTAAGAATTCCAGCAAGCATCTGTCTGTGTTAGTTATTGTTGCCAGCTCTACCGTGCACAAATGGACCTCAGGCCAACCCAGAGGCCACGCAGCAGGGTTATTTATCTCCATTTTACACATGAGGAAACAGGCCCACAGAGATGAAAAATGATTTGCCTCAGGCCACTTGGCAAGTTAGAAGAGGGGGTTGACCCTGGAGTCTGTTCTTTCCACCCATCTGCACCATCAGGAGAGAGAGGTGAGGGTCGGGACACCTGCTGGACAGGACATGGGAGACCTTGGGTTGCACATGTATTTGGCCTCCTCTTCTGACAAATGTGTTGTCCATAGAGCTGTTCATAAGGTTCACGGGGTGCAGGTGGGGTGATGAGGCAGCCAAGACAGATGCCAGAGCAGAAAGGATACAGGGCAGGTGGGGTGCTGCTGGGGGACAGGCCAGGAGCTTGTTCTCAGTCTTGAAGGGATCTTGCCCCGAACTAAGTCATCTACTAGGGTGTAACCCTATAAAACACCGGTGACTTTCTGGGCCTTCTTGGAAGTTGTTTTTCACCAGGACAGCCAGGCTGAGGCAGGATGTGGGTCAGGACTCTGGGGACCCAATTCCTTTCCCCACAGTGGTGCAGTGGCTGTACCGGGGAAGTACAGATGTGGGCGGCCCTGTTTCCTGTTGCCTTTGTGGCTGCTGAAACGGTAGGCCCCAGCTGGCCTTCCCTTCTCCCCTACATCTGCTACTGCTGCAGGGGCTGCACCTGCGCCCCCCTCTTCCTGGGGTCCCCTGGAGTCCCTGAGAGTCCCAAGAAAAACTCACAGAACATCCTGGATATCCCTGGTATGAGCCAGAACAATATCGAGACACCATTTTCCTTGAACAGCTAACTAAGTACTTTCAGAACACCCAGGTAAACCCGAAAATAACAGCAGAAAAGCTCATCACTGCCAACATCTGCCCCCACCCTATATTCTTACAGATGGAAAGTGAGGCCTAGAAAGTCACATGACTTGGCCAAGGCAGGCCACACAGCACGGCCAACAGGACGACTCAGATGCGCGCGGACTGCTAATCCAGCTGCCTCCTGGGGCCTGGGCTTTTTCAGGGAGCTGAGGTGTCGACAGGGGAAGGGGCAGGTGGAAACCCAGGGGAGGATGCCAAGAAGCAATGAAAGAGAAAAGAAAAGTTGGCGGAGAAAATCAGCCCGGAAGGCTCTCAGCCAGGGCTCGGGGGTGGAGAAGTGAAAGCAGGGTGGGCCTGGCAGGTATCAGATGCAGCAGAATGGAGGTGACATAAGGGGCCCGGGAGAAGGAACCGCCGCTCTGGACAAACCAGGGCTAAGAGAATAAGGCAGGAAGAGCCTGGCATCGCCACCTCACAGCCAGGAGTGCTCAACAGAAGCCTGGCCCCGTGCAGCCACATCACATGGGATGAGGCAGGTCAGAGGTCAAGTGAGGCATTTCCTCTCTGAGCCGCAGCTTTCTTTTCCAGGGAACGGGTAGATAATAGAAATCTTCATCCTGCCCGCAAGATCCAGGGGTGAACTGACTGTGATGATGACTCAGCATTTACTATGCCAAGCATCAAGAGGCAGGTCTTCCTTCTCCCATTTTACAGATGAGGAAACTGGGCCTTGTAAGGTGACATGCCCCGGGTCACGCAGCTTGCAGGGCCCAGGTGACTCTAAGCCTCTGTCCTCAGTGACCACGCAGGCTTGCCTCTCAGTGTTGGTTCTTCAGGTACTGCTCACTGGGGTTCCTTTCCAAGGAGGGGTACAGTGCAGGGAGATCATCTCTGAGGCCTCATCCAACTTTTGAGAGCCCATGATTTTATTTAAAAGGGGAGTGAACAGGCATGGAGATCAAGTCCAAGCTCCTTGGCCCAACTCCCAAGACCCTCAGAGCCCTGGCTCCCCAGCCTGCCCTCAACAAGCTCTCCCACTCACACTCTGAAGCCGTACAGCCCGGGCTACCACTTCCAAGCTGTGTGACCCCGGGCACGTGGGCCAACATCTCTGGGCCTCAGCTTCCTCTTCTATAAAATGAAGACAATAACAGCCCCACTTTACAGGGTTGCTGTGAGGCTCACAGGAAGTGCCTGGCAGACAGAGCTGTTGTTGTCACTAACACCCCACCCTCTTGATCATCACAGGGCTCAGGTGCCCTCTCACCACCTAAGTGGAGAAGCCTTGCCCGGAGCCCCTGCCCCTGAGCCTGGGCCTCTGTTCCTCCTGGGTTTCTGGAGCCCTTGGGCCCACTCCTGGCCCTCATCACAGGCTGCTGTCATTTTGTTTGCTTATTGGTCTTTCCAGCTACACCGGTCAAGTTGAACACAGGCAAGAGCAGCCAGCCCTGGGCCTGGCCCACAATGGGTGCTCAAGACGCACTGGATCCGTCCCTCCACCCCACCACCCCGCCATCCAGCAAGTACGTCCCGTCCGCAGCGCCCGTGCCCTGCCAGGCTCTGAGCAGCATGGCCACGCCCATGCCCAGAGTCCTGCCCTCCTCAGGCTCATACTTGAATGAAGGAGACAGGGTGACAAAGAGTGACAGTGGCATGTGTTAAGTGCCACTGTGGGGTCGCAGGGCCCAGAGGAGGGCCAGACACTGCCCCTAGCGCAGCTGAGTGGTGGGCCTGCCCTGGGCTGGCCCCTCGCACCCTCACCAGGAGGACAACCTGCTGCTGTGAAATCCCGGCAGTGTCCGACGTGCGCCAGCAGGCCCGTCCCAGCACCGCATGCGAAGGCTGTTGAAAGGAAACAGACCCGCTATTTCCACCCACCTGCACGCCGGGCCCTGCTCTGGGGACTTCACCTACATTCACTCTGCTCTTCAGAGGAGCCGGCGGGGAGAAAACGGGCTCCGAGAGTCTGGTCACCGCCAGGGTGACCAAGGGGGGCCTTGTGACTCGGCAGGAGCTGACTTCTGCCTGTGACTCGGCAGGAGCTGACTTCTCTGGCCCTCGCTTTGATCATCACCCTGCTTTTCCCCACCTCATCCTGTACAGAGGATCATCCCGGCGGGCTCTGACCATCCAAGCCAAGGGCACCCAGGCAATGCCTGCAAATCACCTGCCTGTGCACGTGCCCTGGCCTTCGGGTCGAGCCCTGTGCTGGCACTCTGGAGCACAGCAGGGGCGGAGCAGTAGATGGACATGGTCATCATTCACTGACCGCATGTCCGCCTGAGAGAACACTCCACGTACTCCACACTGTGGTATTCAGTGCTCTCAGTTCAGGGCCTAGGGGTCAATCGTACCATCTCCTCACCTCACAGATGAGGATGTGGACTCAGAGGTGAGGCAGGTTCCCCACACAGGGTACGATCTGACCCAGGCCCCCCTCTTCAGCCAGAGCCTTTAAGGCTTTCACTGCAACGCAGAGCCCCTAACTACGCGCCCGGGGCAGCTGCAGGGCGGCACAGCGCCTGGCGCCGAACAGGCACTCCACGCACATGTGCTAGAGCAGGTGGGGTTTGAGCTGAGCTTCACAGGAGGGGAGAAAAGGGGGCAAGGCACTTGGGGGACACAGCACAGGACCGAGCTAGTGGGAGGGTGGGTGGCAGGAGTCCAGCCTGCCTGGGGTCTAGGCCAGGCCAGTTCCAGGGGCCCAAGGGCAGCCCAGGGACAGCCCATGGAGGAGTCAGGCTGGCTTCCTGAGCAGGGGAGGGAAGAGGCTCCCACACAGATGCCAGAGCCTGGGCTTGGGGAAAAGGGTTGGGGAGGTGGGCGCTGGGAGTGGGAAGGGGAGATGTAGAGAGAGGGCAGGGACTTGATGGGGGGTGGTGAGGAGCTCAGAGGTGAAGGGTGGGGGGAGCTCAGAGTTGGCTGGAGCTCTCAGCCCTGAGGCTCAACACCTGACCCGAAGGTGGTAGGACCAGAGCGGGAACTGTCCCTTTCATGTCTCCGCATACCCTGAAGCACCTGGCACGGCATCCTGTTTGCTACTCAACGTACTGGTGGGAAGGGGTGAATGATCTGGCCTGAGGCCAAGCCCTTGCAAGGCTTCCTCTCCCCTGAGCCCCTTCATGGGCCCAACTGACCCTCCTCCCTAAGAGTCCCAGGCTCTAGAATGTTTGAATCAGCCCCAGTCTGCCTAATACAGATGCCCCAGCTCACCAATCCACTGGCCTGCTGCCCCAGGGCCTGTGGGGAGTGGTACCCAACAGAGGGAGATCCAGAGAAACAAGCCAGAGCATCAGGGTCAGCCAGAGGCTGGCTTCATGGACCCAAGGGCCCTTGGGGCAGGGGCAGGTTGGCACATGGGGACAAGGCCATAGGGAGAGGAAGGGAAAAAGCCAGGAAAGGGGGGTGGGCAGTCCCAGGAGGAAAAGCTGCTAGAAATGAAAAACATGTTGTTCATCTGTCAGAAGAGCTAAACTGAGCCCCCTCCATGTTGAAGAATCAAAAGGCAAAAGAAGAAAAAGACACAAATCAGGAACTTGTGGCCAGGCTTTAGAACAAGTGGCTTGAGAACAGCCATACTCTGAGCAAAAAACAACAACACAGAGCAGTTGGGGGCTGCTCTCTTTTTGGGAGGAGAGGGTGGAATCCACAGAACCAGGTCCAGAAACCAGCTGTCTGGTCTCACCCCTTCCCCAAAGGAGCAGGGAGGGCCCCACTGGCCAGAAGGAAGTCTGCCCTCCAACTAGTCAGCAAGGCCACATGAGGCCTGAGCCCAGCTCACCACACAGGGGCAGTGTGTGTGTGTGAGTGCGTGCGTGCGTGCGTGCGTGCGTGTGTGTGTCCGTAGTGCCGGCAGGCCTCTGGCCCTGGACCCCAGGAAGGGACATCCTTACAGCTTCTGGCTGTTGCCTATCAGGGTCTCGCCTCTCACCCAGGGAGAACTTCCCATAGCACTCAGCCCAGGGTTCAGCTCCTGGCATGGCCCAGCTGCCATACAGCTCCCCAGCTTTGCCCTGTCCTAAATGGGACATCTTCCCCGACAGCCGTGCTCCCCAGGGTCATCCCAGGTTCCTCCCACCCCCTCCCTAATGTTCGAGCAATCGCCAAGGCCATGGATTCCCCTCCTAAATCTCTCTGCTCTGCCCCTTCTCACCAGCCCCACCAGTATCACCCTTATGCTGGGCATCATCTCATCTTTGGCCTGGATGACTGTAACCGTCTCCCAGTGGGCTCCCAGCCTTAAGTCTTGCCCCCTTCACTCAACAGACTGCTTAAGTGCCTCAGTTTCCCCATCTGTAAAATGGAATAACCCCTGGCCTGTGCCAAGGCTATTTGTGAAAATGCTTTAAAAGTGGCAAATATGGTGCAAATGGGAAGTGATGTTTTTGAAACAAGGGTGAGGGGGTTTTCCCCTGAGATTTAGGGGGATCTAGCCAATGTGCAGCAGGTGGGACTCTCATGTTTTCAGTCTGGGTTTTTACCCAGCAGGAAACTTATGAAATTAAGAAAGTACAGTTGTCTTCCAAACAGTCCCCTGGGAGCCAAGCTCATGTTCCCATGAGACTGCCACTGCCTTCTGACCGTGGAAAACAATGAGAGTTCCCACTTGTGAGGCTGATGACATGCGAGGTCAGTGCTAGGTGTTGCGTCCAACCCACTGACTCGTAGTAACTCTATGGGAAAGAATACACACCCATCTACTGACGAGGAACTGAAGGCTCAGAGAACGGAACTCGAGTACCCAAGTCACACCTGGGTTAGGCGGTGGTGATGAGGACCCAGGTGTGACCAACAGAGCCTGGAGAACTACCTTCCAGGCAATGACCTCCATTCTTTGAAGAGAATGGACCCAGCTTCCAGAAGTGGCCAGTTCTGGGACTTCCCTGGTGGCGCAGTGGTTAAGAATCTGCCTGCCAATGCAGAGGACACAGGTTCGATCCCCGGTCTGGGAAGATCCCACGTGCTGCGGAGCAACTAAGCCCATGTGCCACAACTGAGTCTGCGCTCTAAAATCTGCGAGCCACAACTACTGAGCCCGCGAGCCACTACTGAAGCCCGCCCGCCACAGAGCCCGTGCTCTGCAACAAGAGAAGCCACCACAATCAGAAGCCCACGCACCGCATCGAAGAGTAGCCCCTGCTCGCCACAACGCAACTAGAGAAAGCCCGCACACAGCAACGAAGACCCAATGCAGCCAAAAAAAAAAAAAAAAAAGTATATATATAAAGGAAGTAGCCAGTTCTATGGCCCCAAATCTCTGGAGTGCATCCCTCGGGATATTAGCAGTTGAGTTAAAAATAAAACGTGGTGGAGGCCCAGAGATGCAGGTAGATTTCAATAGTTTGCTACAAATGAACCTGGAAAGGGAGTCCACAGAGGGGACCAAGCCCCTGGCCTGAGGGCCAGCTTCCAAAGCAGGGGGATTGCTTCTAAAGGCCACAGCTTTTAAATGGGTGACATTTTGTAAACTATGGTGCCTGAGACAAATGAGGTCTTGTTACGTTTTGTATCCCTGGGTCCCTGGAGCCTTAGAAAGATGAGCAAGCAGAGTCCAGGGTTAGGTGGTCAGGGATGGAGGCTGAAGCCTTTCTCTCCTGCTCCTGTGTCAGTGGCAAGCTGTGGGAGGCTGTGGGGCACCTTGTGCTGGGAGAAGGGGCATGAATGAGCTGGCCTCTGGACAGCTGTGGGCCATCGGTAGCTGTAGGGGAATTCCCTTTGCAGGAGGGCCCGGGGTGGACCCCGACTTTACCTGGCTTCCAGAACTTCTTGGCTGTCATCCAGTCCCTCTCGCCATCCTCTGAGTCCTCCTCATGCATGGGCTCACCCACCCACTGCAGGCCGTAGTCACCGAGGAACCGCTGTGGGGAGAGAAGAGGGAGATGTCGGGGGCACTGTCAGCTCAGCCCCTTCCAGGGGAAAAGGCGGCATCAGCCCAGCCCCCAGCCTCAGGCCTCCGCTCCCAGCCCACTGGATGGGGCGATGGGCCCGGGGGTCTTGGCCACTTCCTGGCTGTGGCCTTGGGAAGCCACCTCACCTCCCAGAGCCTCAGGCTTCTCCTTGTAAAATGAAGCTTGTGAGGACTCACTAAGGTAATTCACATAATGTCCTTAGCACAGGGCCTGGCACAAGTAGGAACTCGTGTAAGTCAGCCATTATGGCGGCGGGGAGCCATGTGGGTCTGGCCCGAGTGGGAGGAGAGGAAGGGACACCTG
>NW_021703774.1:160561798-160597163 GCF_005190385.1 Monodon monoceros | reverse complement strand
GAGCCATGTGGGTCTGGCCCGAGTGGGAGGAGAGGAAGGGACACCTGCTCTGCAGGTCTGAGAGGACATGTCCCCCCACATGTCCCACATGTGGCCTCTCTAGGGCTGGCCGCCCAGCGCCTTTGCCACAGGAAAACTTCTGAGTTGTCTATGCTTCCTGTTGCTGCTTCCTCACCTCCACTCCTTCCCTCAACCCACTCCAGCCCGGCTTCCATCTCCACAACTGACTGCAACTGCTAACAAGCAGCCACCCGCAACCTGCCTGCTGCCTAACCCAGCGGGCACACTTCTGCCTTCATCTCTTGCAACATATGTTCTTCTATTTCAGTTTCAAATTTCTAGCCATCTACACTTAGATGTCCAACAGGCACCTCAAAATGAACTTGGCCCAAACAGTCATGCCTCCCTGCTCCCACCTCCCAAGGCGGGGAGTGGCCCACGTCCCAGCTAGTCTCTAATGTGTTACCCTTTTAAATATTTCACCATACTCCGTACTTGTGTCTCTTCCTGTGTACTTGTTTATGTGTGTCCCCTCTAGAATGTCAGTGCCATGAGGGCAGGGACCCTCTCTGCATCCCAGTGCCTGGCAGGGTGCTGGGCACACAGGAGATACTTTGTCTGAGTTTGCTAAATTAACGAAGCAATCAACGTGTGAACAACGTGAACGGGGGAGCCCCAATGCCCTCTGCCCTGAGGGGGCAGCCCTGACTCCTGTGGCAGCTGCTCAGAGAAGCCCCACGGGCTGCCGGCAGTCCCAGCAGGCCGCTCGGGGGCGGCTGTTTACCCACAGCCCCGGGGTGAGCACGGGCCTGGGTGGGAAGGGCCCTCAGCTGCAGCTGCTGCTTGGGGCTTTGCGTCTGTGGTCTTAGGTTGGGGCTTTGGAAAGCAACTCGGTGTGGAGAGGGAGAGGCTAGAACCCCAGAAGGAGCTTCTGGTGGGGCCGGTGAGGCAGTGGGGGGCCCTGAGGATGTATGCATGCCTAGGACCCTCCCTTGAGCCTGGGGGTCCCTCCAGCTCAAGCCTTGCTGTGTGAACGATGGCAACAAAGGTGACACTGGGTGAGTGAGATGCCACGTCCAGAGGCAGGGAATGGCCATGATAAACGCAGTAAACACGCACAGCCAGGCCCCTGCCAGGTCCTGGGCGCGCAGCAACGAGCAGGAGAAAAGTGCTCCCTCCCTCGTTCCCTCGTGGGGTCCACGGTCCCCAGAGGAAGAGAGAGTGGAGCACCTGCCCTGGTCACAGGTGAAGGGGGTCCCCTGGGAAAGGGCTCCCACCTTTACTTGAGACTGAGGATCAGTGAAAACTCGCCAGGGGAAGGTAGAAAAAAATTTCAGGTGGAAGGAACAACACGGACCAAGGTCCTGAGGTGGGAAAGAGCTTGATGTGGTCAAAGCAGCAGAGGCAGGTCGCCGTGGCTGGAGGGGAGAGTAGTTCAAGCCGACACTGAGGAAGGGGGAAGGGCTAGCCCAAGCCTGAAATGGGATGGGGGGTGCCCCGGGCCCCTGTGTGGGATGTGCGGTGAGGAGACCCCAGAGAGGTGGGCTCTGACCCAGTCCCTGGGGGCAGACAGCCCTGGGCCGGCACCTCCCTCACCTCCATCTCCCCAACCTGCCGCTGCAGCTGCGCGCATGTGGTCTCCAGCTCCTCCTGCCGCTGCAGGGTCACCGTGCCTTCAGGAAAAGACGGGGAGGGGTTCCTGTGCCCCCCGCACGGAGGCTGCCAGACCACTTCTGGCCATGACAAGAGCTTTGGCCTGAGGGTCATCTGGAGAAGCTGCTCCACGAGAACTCGAGGGATCCCCGGAGAAGCACCTCTTGGCCTCTCGCCCTGACCTTGAGAGGGGACGCCCTGACTCTCGGGAGGCTGCCAGCCCACCGAGCGAGGCTCCTGACGGGGCTGCCTTTCCTCCAGGCTTTGGCTGGCAGGCCCTGTGCTCAGGGCTGGGCTAGGGCTGCGCTCGGGGGACTCAGTCCCACACAGAAGGGCACCGCCCTGGGTGTCACTGCTCCTCTCTGGGCTCCATTGCCCAGACTCCACCACAGGACTCAGCTTGATGCTCTCGGAGCCCTGATACCCAGAGGTCGCTGGCCCAGGGGGTACAAAGGGGGGCTGACCAGCCCACAGAGGGCCTCTTACCCTGGTGCTCCTGGAGGGTCTCCACCAGCTCCTCCAAGGCCCGTATCTTCTGATCCTGCAGCAACGAGACAGGAGGGGAGCAGACCTGGTGGTTCCCAGAGCCCAAGGGAGCCCCTTCCAGATGGGAAGACCCGGCTTAAAGCCCCTGCCCCGCTCTGGCACTGCTCCGGTGCTCAGATGGCCCTTGTGGTCCCACTGAGGTGGGGGCAGGGGGTGGGCACCCCCAAGTGCCCAGCACTCAGCAGCCACTGCTGCCACCCAATCTGAGGCCTACGGGCCTCGCTCAGATGTGGAGAAGACCCCTAGCCTCTCTGCTCAGGTCACAGGGACCCAGGTCAGTCCCGGGCCAGACCTGGCCCTCGAGTTGGGCGGTTTGGTCAGGGAGATGGTTCTAGAACCCATCCACCATGGTCTATTGCAATAGTAGCCTCACTGGCCTCCCCAGCCCAGGCCCTTCCACCCCTCAGACCAGACCCTGGCCCTCTCCCCCCTGGGGCCCCACCTTGGAGAGCATCTCATCCGCCTGGGCCTTCACCTGCCGCTCCAGATCCCGCACTTTCCTCGCCATGGTGGCCATCAACTCCGAGTCGTGGTACACAGGGACTGCCAACCAGACAAAGTCCTAGAGCCTGGGCCTTGAGCTGAGGCTGAGGTATGGAGGTCCAGGGGAGGGGAGAGGTAGCGGGCTCCCCAGCAGCGGAAATAAGGGTGGTAACAACTGCCGCCACCAAGATAATGGGGATGGTTCTACACACTCTTCATATGCCAGCTCTTCTGAGGAAATGAACTGTTTTGGGAAATGAGGCACAGAGATTCTGTAATGCACCGAAGATGTATATATGAGGGAGTGGTACAACATACGGGTTCCATCACCTTGAAACGCTGTCAAAAAGTTGTTCACCCTTAGAACAACTATACTCCAATAAATATTAAAAAAAAAAAAGTTCACTCTCAGTTGAATCACTCCTCTAATCTCGCCCTTAATTCACAGGAAATACGGTGGATAGAGGAGCAAGTTAAACAGCACCGGACAAATCACTATGGGGGACATCCTGCGGGACAAGTAGCCCGGACGCTTCAAAAAGTGTCATTTTTTTAAAGAGGCAGGGATTCTGCTCTAAAGAAGTATAACCATCAAATGCAGTGCATGACCCTCAATTAGAACCTAAATCGGGGGGGGGGGGGCGGGGGGGGAAGCTATGAGAGATATTTTGGAACACTGGGATGTTAGAGAGAGTTACTGGATTGTTCATATTCTTAGGTGAGATCACAGCATCGTGGTTATGTACTTCCTTACTCCTAGAAGATGCAAAGGGAAGTATTTAGAGCTGAAATGTCATGATATCTGCAACTGATTTCTAAATGGCTCATCCAAAAAATACATTTGTGTTCATAACATATGTGTATATGGATAGAAAGCAAATATGGCAAGATGTCACTAACTGTTGAACCTAGGCTGAGGACGTATGGGTGTTTGCTGTACTATTATTTCAACTTTTCTGTTTGCTGACAAATTTTCAAACTAAAACATTTGTGAAAGAAAACAAGAGAGACACATGGGAAGAAACAGGCCCCCTTCTTCCCCTAGATGTTGTCTCTCTCTGTGTGAAGCCGGAAGTATTGCTGTAACCACGTGACCATGCGGAGCTGACAGGCCCAAGGATGGTTCAGTGCAAAGCTGGAGAAACCTGAACTTCTGACAATGTCTTTGAGCTGTTGTCTCCCTAGGACTTCTTGGTATGTGGGATAATAAAGCCCCCTGATGTTCCTTGGTTGAATCAGGGTTTTCGTTGACTTTAGTCAAAAGCTTCTTAACTGATATATAGACATTTGGCAACTGTCAGCACACGGATGACAGCACGTGTTTGAGGCAGAGTGGAGAGAGAGAGGAGATCCCAAGCAGGAGGAACATCACATGGAAAAGCTGGAGCTGGCAGGGAGCCGAGAGGGGAGAGCCTAGGAGGCAGGAGGATGGCAGGGAGGCTGTGTTATGGAGGCCAAGAGCCCGGGGTGTCCTGAGAAGAGGGATCAGGGAACTGTGTGGAATGTTTCCCTGCAGAGAAGTGAGACAGGACAGGCGAGCCCTTGACTGTGAGCTTGGCAGGGGAAGCCCCTGGCTGAGAGTGGGCTGAGGGGTGGTGGCGGGGGAGAGGCAGAGAGACCTGGGGAACAGCCAGTTTCTGTGGTTGCTGTTGAAAGCATCCCCCCTGGGGTGATGGAGATCCTGGCTTTGTGGCCGAATGGCTGTGGGGCCGGGCTCCTCCGGTCTCCTTTTCCACCTCAACCCCTCCCTACCTGTACAGGAGAGGGGTCATTCGGTGGAGGATCAGAGACCGAGAGACAGAAACGGAGACAGAGAGACAGGAAGCTGCTTACCCAAGATATCACAGCTAGTGGAAAACTCTCACCTCATCCCCAGCTCCCCCAGACTCCCAGCTCAGACCCTGCCCCTGCCCAGTGCACCACACAGCTCACCCTGCCAGACCATGAGTCCCCTGTGCCCAGGACTGCTCAGTCCTACCTCCTCTGGGAAGCCACCCCAGTGAGCCCCATCCTACTTTGGGCACCTCCACGATTGCAGTGTTGTCACAGCCCTTTGCGGATGGTGTGGGTCAGGCTAGGGGGACTGTCTAGGGGACTTTGGCCTTGTCCAGAGCCCTGCGGAAGCAGGAAGTAGATGCCCGGAGGCTGAGCTTCCCCCTCAGGCCCTTCATTCCTCTTGGACCCTGAATCCTAGAGCCACTGACATCACTCTTGATGGGGATTCCAGCCAGGTGTACTCCAGAGGTGCCAGCCACAGCCCGCCCTGGGGCTTTGCCAGACCTCCTGTGCTAACGGCCGGACCTGTGTGTGGCTTCACGCCAAGCCAGGCTCTGAACAGGTCTGGGGTGCAGGCCCAGGGCCACAGTCAGCCAGGAGTAGAAGCAGTTGCCTCTGACCCAGCAGGTGGGAGAAGGTGCCATGCCTCTCAGGGCCTCCCTTTCCCCGGGGCCTCTCCTGCTGCCAGGGACACAGACCCCTTCGGGCCTCTGCACTCACCTTGCCTAGTCACAGGGGCACCTACGCCACCATAGCAGGAAGGAACAGAGATCCTTTCTTCTGAGCCGTGCGCGTCATTCAGCACGTCCACCTCATCTTCTGCAGACAGGGATGCCCAGGTCACTGCTCTGGGGCTGAAGCCCAGGCGAAACGGGGGCCCTGGGCCCTGGTCAAGATGAAGCAGCCTGTTCTCTGTCCCCCCAGCACATGAGGATAGAAAACTTGGGACGCTGGAGAGCAAGGATCCAACCAGAACAGGCCTCTTCTTGGAGTTCTCCCAACCTGGCTCCCTGGGGGGACCTGGGTGGCCAATGCCAGCACCGCGGTGGGGGCTAAAGGAGGGCTGGGATGCAAAGGTCTGAGCCTGCGGGAGGCAGGGCAGCAACATGAGGACTGGGCTTCAGGGAGAAAAGGCTGTAATGGGCTGCAGGTGGCTGTCGGAGAAGGAGGGCTGGGGTCTGACCCCCTCATGGCCCACCCCACGGTGAGTGGAGGGGTTCAAATATTAGTGATGACATCTCCACTAAGGGTGTGGGGTGTCCAAATCCGAGAGCTGCAGACAGCACTGCAGTTGGCCAGCCACTCTGGCTGACGGGAGTTCATCACGCTCTTTCTTTCCATCCGCCCAACTGCAAGGACATAAGGAGGACACGAGGGCAGAGCCCACACTTACCATTTCCGTACATTTTTATCCCTCGCCTCCTGGGAATGGGGCAGGAAGAAGAAGGAAGACAAACAAGTTAGGACGCCCTGGATTGCCTTCGGGGGAGGCTCTGGCACCAGGTCCCCCATCAATCCTAAAGAAAGTGTCTCCTGAGGACATCCACCCCCAAATCCCATCCCGGCCCAGGGGTGAGCCAAGGGGCAGGCTTCAGGGTGTCCGACTCCTCCCAACAAAGAAGGATGGTGAAGAGCTGAAGGGCAGAGCCTTGGAGAAAAGATTACAAGAGTCCCCAAGCCCAGGAGCCCAGCCCCAGCTCTGCCCTGAAATGGCTGCAGGACCCCAGGCCTGTCACTTAACCTCTCTGGACTTCCTTGGCCATGATGCAAATGACTCAAAGTGGGCTTCAGAAGAGCAAGGAGAGAGGTAAAAAATGCTTTGAAAAGATGAAACTGATAGATGAACAAATAGGATTCTCTTCACTGAGAGCCCAGCATGTGGCCGGGCCTGGAACAGGTGGGCCATCAGTGTTTGAAGAACTAATTCATGACCAATGAATAAACAGATGGATGCCGAGCCACCCCACTAAATGGCACAGCCCAGTGTGTGCTTAGACACATGGAGAGCCTCCCAGAAGAAGGTTCGAGAAAGATAAGGTGATCAGAGAGAGATACATAACTTCTTATCGTTTTCCTCAGGACACTAGGAGTCAATCTCCTAGTCCATGGGAGGGGCCGGGAGGAGGCAGGGGCATGGACACAAAGATCCCACGAGGCCAGCTCCTTACCCCGGATTCACAGGCTCCGAATGCAGAGGCACTCGCCGGGTCTTGCCAAGGGAGGCCAAAGGTGAGCTCATAATTCTACTTCTAGTCTCTAGCTGTCAGGAACTCCCTGAGAAGAAAGAAGTCAGCCCTTGGGGACAGTCACTCAGGACCAGGGAGCGGCCTGAAACTTCCTCTGCCCTGGCTACTTTTCCCAGGAGGGAGCACTGTCCAGGGAGTGGCACCCCTCACTTCTTCCTACTGCCTCTGCATAAGTTTCTGGAGGCGGCCTGGCCTCAGGATCCCTATGCTTGATGTCCACCTGCACCGCTGGATATCCAGCTCTCTGCTCTGCTCTTGGAGGTCTCTGGCCTAGCAGTGCTTGGGAAAGGGCGATGGGGGTAGGATGGGGTGCAGAGGTGGGCCGGAAGCCTGGGACTTCCCCAAACTTCAAGCCCTGGCACAAGACTACCCAGCAGGCCTGGGGCTTCTGTCTATCTACCAAGGAGCTGGTCACTACGCCCAGGTGTCCCCTTCCCTCCTACCAGAACCAGGGGCCACCTCCAACTTCTCAGAGCCAGAGAGGGGCAACCCCAAGGCAGGATTCTACCAAGACACCACCTGCATGGCAGGGAGGTCAAGAGCCCAGACCCTGGATAGGTTCTGCCATTCCAGTATAGCCTGTGCCTCAGTTTCCTTTAGCGTGAAGTGGGGATGGTAATAGTACCAGCCAGGTAGGGGTAACACACGTAAAGCACCTAGCCCAGTGAAACGCTCAAAGGAATTACTCAAAAATGTGAATTGTGGCTGCTGCTGTTATTGGCACACAGAAGGCCCTCATAAATGCTGATTTCCCTTCCTTTCCTCTTCCTTCTGGAAAGATGAATGAACATCAGGGATGCAATTAACGGTCACTACTCTACTCAGTGAATTAAATATCACGTGGCTAATGTCTAGAAATCGAAGAATCAAACGACCTCCATCAGGGCCTGAATCAAGTCTTCTGTTCCACTTTGGAGATGTGTGGCACTGGCCTCCACCAGCCCGTGAATCTGCCCAGCAAGGGGACCTGCATCACCAGGAGGCAGCTCCCTTGGTCTTAATTCTGGAGTTTGGGACTCATGCCCCGCCCCTTTCTCAGAGGTGCCCTCCAAGGACAAGGTCCAGAGTTTCCTGATCTCCATCATCCGGCATCCAGCCTCCCAAACCTGCCCCCAGCCTGCCTGGCTCCTGCCGTCTTGTCCGGGCATCCTCAGGGTATGTGTGGCCAAGTGTGACGGCCCCTGTGGCTCCCTTCACCAGTCTCCACACACTGCCAGAGGAATCTTCTTAAACCCAAAGCTGACATGTCACTTCCCTGCTCAATACTCCCAGTGGCTCCTTCTCACCCACAGAAAAAAAAATCAAAATTCCTTAACATGGATGATCTGGTCGCTGCCTGTGTCTCTGGACCTCACCCATCATCACCCACGGTCCTCCCGCATCCCACCCTCCACTTAAGCCACTCTGAACTGTCGGCCCTGAAATGCACCAGGGCTTTCTTTGCACACATGGCTCCTCAGGCCTGGAACCCGATCCCCCAAAATGGTCTCCCTACTCCTACCCACACCCTTCCCTTGGCTGGCTAACTCCTTTTTTTTTTTTTTTTTTGCTTTTATTTAGTTATATTTTAACTTTTTACTTTAAAATTATTATAGATTCACAGGTAATTAGGACAATAGTAGAGAGGTCTGGTGTATCCTTCACAGTTTTCCCCAATAGTCACATTTTACATGACTATTCTACACAGTATCAAAATCAGGAAATTGACATTGTATAATCTGTGTGTGTCATTCTATGCCATTTCATCCCCTGTATAGACTCTGTGTAACCACCACTGCAATCAATATATGTACAGAGGACTTCCCTGGTGGTGCAGTGGTTAAGAATCTGCCTGCTAATGCAGGCAACACAGGTTCAAGCCCTGGTCCGGGAAGATCCCACATGCTGTGAAGCAAATAAGCCCATGCGCCACAACTACTAAGCCTGTGCTCTAGAGCCCGTGAGCTACAACTACTGAGCCCACGTGCCACAACTACTGAAGCCTGCGTGCCTAGAGCCCGTGCTCCGCAACAAAGAGAAGCCACGGCAATGAGAAGCCCACGCGCCGCAACAAAGAGTAGCCCCCACTCGCCGCAACTAGAGAAAGCCCGCACACAGCAACAAAGACCCAACGCAGCCAAAAATAAATAAATTTATATTAAAAAACGATATGTACAGAACTATTCCATCACCACAAAGATCTCCCTTGTGCTACTCCTTTAGCATCACACTCATCCTCTTCCTCACCACTGTTCCTAACCCCTGGCAACCACTACTCTGCTTCCCATCTCTATAATTTTCTTACTTCAAGAATGTTATGTAAATGGAATCAAATAGCATGTGACCTTTTTTTAAAAAAACAACAACAGCTTTATTGAAGTATAATTCACACACTTAACTCTTTTAAAAGTACACAATTCACTGGTTCTTAGTATATTCATAAATTCAGAGTTATGAAACCACCATCACAATCAGTTTTGGAACATTTTCATCACACTAAAAAGCCCCAGGCACTGTGCCTTTAGTAGCGAAAACGACCCTGCATGAACTCCCACCAGACCTGATTATCCCTCCTTTCTCCAAATTCTCATCACCATAATGACCCCTCAAAAGAAACTGGTCAAAAAGACAGAAATTAATAAGCATTGGCAAGGATGAGGGGAAACTGGAACCTTTGCTGGAATGTAAAATGGTGCTGCTGCTGTAGAAAACAGTCTAGCAGTACCTCTAAAGGTTAAACAGAGTTATCTTATGGCCTCCATGCCTAGTTATATACCCAAGAGAAACGAAAACTTACATCCACACAAAAATTTGTATATCTGTTCATAAGCAGCATTACTCATAATAGCCAAAAAATGGAAACAACCCAAATGTTCATCAACCAGTGAATGGATAAACAAATGTGGTATACCCTTACAATGGAATATTATTTGGCAACAAAAAAGGAATGAAATACATACTACAATGTGAATGGACCTTGAAAACATTATGCCAAGGGAAAGAAGTCAGTCACAAAAGACCACCAATTGTTATGATTCCATTTATATAAAATGTCCAGAATGGGCAAATCCATAGAGACAAAGTAGGTTAGTGGTTGCCTAGGGTAGGAGGTGCTAAAGGGAGACGGGGAGGGTGTGGGTGGACTGCTAAAGGGTATAAGGTTTCCTTTTGGGCTGATGAAAATGTTCTAAAACTGATTGTGGTGAGGGCTGGACAACTCTATGAATATACTAAAAACAATTGAAATTTACATTTTAAAGGGGTGAAGTATATAGTGTGTGAATTTTATCTCAATAAAGCTATCACAGGAAAGAAAAGGACCTGGTCTCCAAACCAAAACCAACATCTTCCCTCAAAATAAGCTCCTCCCACTTCTCCCTTCTTAATGGGACCCCATCATCCAAACACAAAAATTTTCCCTCCTTCTTTCCCTCTTAATCCCATCAGTTACCAAATCCTGCAGGTTAAACTCTGCAGGTCTCTCACACATAGCTCCTCCTCTCCATGACCACTGTTGGCCATCCTAGTGGGACTCTCACTGCCCTTCTTTGGGGCTGTCACAATGGCCCCAAACTGACTTCCCCATTCCAGTCTCACTCCAGGCCAATCCAACACACTGTCTTCAGATCCATTTTCCCATGGATTATAGGAGACCCGTGAGGACGACGATTGTATCTTCCTATCAGCCTGGGGACTCCTGAGCGCAGGGCTGTGTCTCCTCCCTCAGACCGGGGACCCTGAGGACAAAGCCACGTCTACTCCCTTCACTTTGGGGTCCTCCTGGGAGGACTGTGTCTTCCCCCTCAAGCCGGAGGCGGCTAAAGGTTAGGCTGTCTGCCCCTTCAGACTCAAGTTTTGAGAGGAAAGTTCTGTCTTATGCCTCTACATCTTTGGGAGTCAAATTTATCCCCCCACAGGTCCCAGTGCTCGCCAGCGCCGACAAGGACCAGCAGGCTGTACACCTTCAACCCCTAAATCCCCAGCTGGAAGCGCTCACCACGTGACTTCTACCACCAGTCCCGCCCTAGGAGCCGCGTCACCGCCTCCCTGCCTCCACGCGTAGCCATGGTAGGCGGGGGCCCGAATCTGCTCCCAGGGCGCGGGGGGGGGGTCTTCTGGGGGAGCCGGGCCGCGGGTCTCGCGTGTCCTCGAGGTTCTCGGGGTGAGGACCCCAGCCTGTGTGTGTGGCTCCATGGGCAGAAAGGTCTAGGGCCGTGACTCACCACGCAAGGCTGCAGAGCCGCCCGCGGCGCCGCCATCTTGTTGTTACACGGTTTCCCAGGCGACCAGGACCCGTGCGCTTCTCATTGGCTAATTCGAGGGGTGTCCCTGAGCAACCAGCAGGCAGCGGAGGCGGGTACAGCCGTCTGTGCTCGAATTCTATTGGCCCACGGAGTCTCAATTCATCGCTGGATACTGCAAATCCCAGAATCCACCGCTCTGAGCGGACTCGGGGACTGGAGAAAGGGAGGGCCCGTTCACGTCAACCCAAGGCACAGAAAGCGGAGAACCTGGGATAAGATTCACGAAGCTGCTGGAAGCTTCTGGACCTGAACGTGTAATCCTGACAATGCCACTGTTTTGCTAGATTGATTTTGGGAGAAATTACATTTATCCCTCTGAGCCTGTTTTTTCATCTGATCAGTACAGTACTAAGGGGGCAGTTCTTTTAAGCATGAATGGAAATGATGCAAGTACTTAATAAATGTTTCTTAAATCTGAATTTCTCTGCTAACTTCTTGACCAAACGGCGCCCTGAAGGGACGCTCATATTCTGTTTCCTTTGTGTGAAAATTTGGGTGAGACTCCCCCTGCCTTTGGATAAGACACTTTGTGTGATTTTGGGTGAAACACTTCCCCTCCTGAGCCTCACATGAAAAAAAAAAGGTGTTGGATTAAAGCAACTAGAGAGGGCTTCCCTGGTGGCGCAGCGGTTGAGAGTCCGCCTGCCGATGCAGGGTACACGGGTTCATGCCCCGGTCCGGGAAGATCCCACATGCCGCGGAGCGGCTGGGCCCGTGAGCCATGGCCGCTGGGCCTGTGCGTTCGGAGCCTCTGCGCCGCAACGGGAGAGGCCACAACAGTGAGAGGCCCGCGTACCGAAAAAAGCAAAAAACTAGAGACAGTTTAGTTAAGAGCATGGACTTAGGCCTCTGGAGTCGTGGATCCTGACTTGTGTGTCCTTGGGCAAGTTCCTCACCTTAATTTCTTCTGTAAAATGGGGATAATACCCATCCCCACAGAGTTGCCATGAGAATTAAATGAGATAATGCATACAGAGTACCTGTCACAATACCCATACAGAATAAGTTTTCAAAACATTTCCTGCTTTTAACTAGCATTATCATCTCAGTCTTCCAGCTATGATCTGGGTGTCTATGATTTCTGGCACCCACTTCCTTATGCCTTGGCTTAACCACCAAAGCCCTTTCTCTGTGTGTCTCAAACTGCACTTACTAATATTTTCCATTTGACCTTCTCGTCTACTGCATTTAGGGGAGGGCAGGCTCCTTGAGGCATTCTTTACACACCAATTGAAGACTGAAGGAAGCTACCAATTAATGAGTGTCTTGCAAGTGCCAGATGCCAAAATTATGAGCTTTACAGATGAGAAAACTGAAGCTCAGAGAAGTAAAGTGACTTAATCAAGACTATGCAGGTTGAAAGCAGAAAAGTGGATTCAAACCCAGAACTGTCTGCCTCCAGAATCTGTGCTCTTTCCAGAAGCTCCCCCTTTAGTAAAACAGGCAGGCAAAGGTAAGCCAAGGTGCAGGTGGTACAGGTCCACGGCCAAGGGAAGGGTTCAGGTGGAAAGTGTGACTGGAAGTTGGAGGTGGGAGAGCTCTCTTGCCACTAAGCTGCTCCCAGAAAGTTCTCAGAGGCTTGAGATAGATGAGAAAGTTCGAGGTCATGCTGGGGCCAAGTGTTTTGGGGGGTTGGAGCCATAGTCAGGGGACTAGCAACCTTTTACTGTCACCTTGCTCATGTTCCTTCTGCTCTTAAAGATAAGCAAGGACCAACAGCAATGGGAGGCAGGGGGCTCTGGCCTCATGGGTCATGGTGTGCCCGCTGCCTCCCACCTCAGCAAGACTGGGGAGTGAACTGGCATTTACCCAAGCATCAGAGTTTACAACATACCTCCCTCCTACCCAGGGCCGGAAGCATGGCCTGAGACTCTGCAGTAGGCAGACATTCAGCAAATATCTCGTTCCTGTGAGGGAGGTGGGAGCCCTCTAACCTGGCGGGCAGTTTATTATTATTATATATATATATTTTTTTTTTGGGGGGGCTGCGTTGGGTCTTCATTGCTGAGCACGGGCTTTCTCTAGTTGCGGCGAACGGGGGCTACTCTTCGTTGCGGTGCGTGGGCTTCTCATTGCAGTGGCTTCTCTTGCTGTGGAGCACGGGATCTAGGTGCCTGGACTTTGGCAGTTGCAGCACGCAGGCTCAGTAGTTGTGGCACACGGATCCCAGAGCACACGGGCTTTGTTAGTTGCGGCACGTGGGCTCAATAGTTGTGGCGCACGGGCTTAGTTGCTCCACAGCATGTGGGATATTCCCGGACAAGGGATCGAACCTGTGTCCCCTGCATTGGCAGGCACATTCTTAACCACTGCACTACCAGGGAAGTCCCCAGTTTATTATTTTTTAAAACACATTTATTGGGGGAAGTCAGGGCCTTATTATAAAAGTATACATTTTCATCATAGAAACTTGGAAAATAGTGATGGCCATCATTTATTGAGGAAATATTATGGGCCACCAATACTTAACAAGTCTACGGGACTGGGCTCTGTCACTTACTAGCTGGCTGTTTCTGCTCCAGCTACTCCACTGAGCCTCAGTTTCCATATCTGGAAAATAGAGATTCTAATAGAACCCACCTTGCATGATAACCCTTATCATGCAAATTAAATTTCTCATAATATTGTCATATTGTTTTTAAAAAGATGTTTTCCAAAAACAAAGTTATGAAAATGAAACAAGAGTCTAAGCTCGCCTAATAGTTATTTTTCTGACTTATATTTTTCTATCTCCCATCTTAGATGGTTCTGGAAATCTTTCCAAGGTCTCCAGACTTACATAAGATTTGAGTGTTAGGGACTTCCCTGGCCGTCCAGTGGTTAAGACTTTGCGCTTGTACTAGAGGGGCCACGGGTTTGATCCCTGGTCAGGGAACTAAGATCCCGCGTGCTGCCCAGTGCAGCCAAAAAAAAAAAAAAGATTTAAGTGTTAGAAGGACATTGGAGGAAAATTTGTCCAGCTTCCAAGCTCACCCAGGACTCCCTCTGGACTTCTGGGGTGGGGGCCACTTGGCCTCTTCTTGATTCCATCCTGGGGTGGATGCTCATTGCCTGACAATGGTGCAAAAGCCCTGGAATGGGAGGAGGGAGGCTCTTTCTGAGTCTGCTCCCCACCTGTGGGATGAGGAAGTAGAGGGTTACAGGGTTAGAGTGTTAGAGGGTTCTGGAGGCCTCTGTTCTTGAGAATAGAGTCCACTTTGCTTCTAGGTCATTTCCTGAAAAACCCTTATCAGTTATGACCCCTTTGGGGCTAAAGAGTTTATCAACTCCTAGCAGCTCAGGAGGGAGAGGTAAATAATAATGGAGAAAGAGGTCCTCTCAGTCCAAGCATTCCTTCAGAATAAAAACCTGGCTATCTCTCCCACCTTCCCCTTTTCTCCAGCCACATCACAGGCGCCTTGGGTCAAGCCCTCCCTATATCCTGTTGACATTTAGGACCTTCATATTATGTGTCCTGCCCTTCACCCTTCTCAGTGTTCCAGAAACTATCATGTTCTCTCCTATGTTGAGGCTTCTCCTTCCAATGGGAACATCCTCCTTTGCCTTTTCCCCCTGGGAAAATCCCCCTCCATCCTTCAAGAACTAGTTCAAATGTCCCCTCCTCCATGAATACCCCCACTCCCCCCAGATAGAATTACACTCTACATTCTAGTAGGCCTGCTGCCATTATAACATTCCTTATTCCTTTTTGTGATTTTTTTCTGTATGTGTCTCCTTCTTGGACTATGAACTCCTCAAGGGAAGGGATCTTTACTCATTCATCTTACCTGATACACAGTAGGTGTCAATAAATTGTCTGAAATGAATGGATGGATGGATGGATGGATGAACAAACAGATGAAGATTTCCCTTGGAATGTTCTGTGGCGCTGTTGGATCACAGCCCTCTCTCAGTGGGGGTGAAAGCTGCAGGGCAGATCATACTGTAATATGTGCTGCAACCCCCTTCCTTTCTTCCCATCCTTGCTGTGTTCCATTCTGTCACTGAGCTCAAGTACATATTGAGCGCTTGCCCAGTGTGAGACTGTGCAAGGCCCTGGGAACAGTCATTAAAGAACACTGTGAAACTGGGACAGGGAGTGGTCTGAGGTGTTTTGCTCACCCAGGTCCCTCTCGTTCTGCACAAACATTCCCTTTGAGTGGTCTTCCCTGAACACTAACCTATAATATGTCCTCTTCCCATTTCTCTTTTCTCACACCACACTTTTGACTTCCTCACAGCATTTACTGAAATCTTAAATTACCATAATTTTTAATGTTTTCCCCCATTCAAATGTCAGTTCCATAATAACAGGGACTATGTCCTTTTTTTTCACTTCTGTAGCCCCAGTGTGTGCAGTACCTGGCACACAGCAGGTACTTAACAACTATATTATGCTGTAATATTTTAGTATCATTTTCTACTTCTCTAATTCTCTCTTCGTTTGTGTCTAATCTGATGTTAAAACTATCCACTGAGTCCTTAATTTCTATTATTGTATCTTTTTAAATTTATTAATTTATTTTTGGCTGTGTTGGGTCTTCGTTTCTGCACGAGGGCTTCCTCTAGTTGTGGCAAACGGGGGCCACTCTTCATCGCGGTGCGCGGGCCTCTCACTATCGCAGCCTCTCTTGTTGCGGAGCACAGGCTCCAGATGCGCAGGCTCAGTAGTTGTGGCTCATGGGCCCAGCTGCTCCGTGGCATGTGGGATCCTCCCAGACCAGGACTCGAACCCGTTTCCCCTGCATTAGCAGGCAGATTCTCAACCACTGCGCCACCAGGGAAGCCCTCTATTATTGTATTTTTAAGTTCTAGAATTTCCATTTGGTTCTTTTTTTTTTTAATAAATTTATTTTATTTATTTTTGGCTGTATTGGGTCTTCATTGCTGCGTGTGGGCTTTCTCTAGTTGCGGTGAGCGGGGGCTACTCTTCGTTGCAGTGCACAGGCTTCTCATTGCTGTGGCTTCTCATTGTGGAGCACGGGGTCTAGGTGTGTGGGCTTCAGTAGTTGTGGCACGCGGGCTCAGTAGTTGTGGCTCACGGGCTCTAGAGCACAGGCTCAATAGTTGAGGTGCACGGGCTTAGTTGCTCCGTGGCATGTGGGATCTTCCCCGACCAGGGATTGAACCCGTGTCCCCTGCATTGGCAGGCGGATTCTCAACCACTGCGCCACCAGGGAAGCCCCTCCATTTGGTTCTTTTCTATAATTTCTAGTTTGTGGTCTTGTCTTATATGTCTTTGAATACACTAAGCATTGTTATTTAAAAGTTTGGTTGATAATGCCATTATCTGGACCTTCTGTGTAATTGTTTCTATTATCTGTTGTTCCTCTTTGTTTTTTTCGGGGTGTTTTTTGTTTTTTGATCACGTTGTCTTCAGTTTCTATGACGGGCTGGGCTGTTGTTTCCTGTTTACTCTTACTCCTCAGGTGTAACCTTTCATGGTCCCAACCCAAAGCCTAGTGGAGGGTGGGGGAGTTTACCAGGGCCCCCATTTCTTAGTAGGTCTTGAACTACAGTTTTTCTCCCCCAGCCCCATAAATCTGTAGAAAGCTCTGCTCAGTTTCTCAGCTGTCTCTTCTGGAAGTGGCAAATACTTTTAGGGGAAAAGCAGCCCCAAAGGGCTCACCTCTTTGTTCCCCTTAAT
Organism: Monodon monoceros; assembly: GCF_005190385.1. Taxonomy (NCBI): domain Eukaryota; kingdom Metazoa; phylum Chordata; class Mammalia; order Artiodactyla; family Monodontidae; genus Monodon; species Monodon monoceros. The sequence goes on along the minus strand of NW_021703774.1, from coordinate 160,580,550 downwards.
TCTTTTCTTCGTTGGTAACTCCCCAGTACTTAGTCTGCTATTGCCCCATAATAAGCATTTATTGACTGCATGAATACAGGTATGCACGGCTTGGAGGTGGGAGCGATCACCTTATATTCACCCATTCATTCAGCTAGCCTAACTGCCATATTCTGTTTTGTTTTGTTTTATTCATTTATTTATCTATTTTTGGCTGTGTTGGACTTCCTTTAGTTGCAGTGAGTGGGGGCTACTCTTCGTTGAGGTGCGCGGGCTTCTCATTGTGGTGGCTTCTCTTTCTTGCCGAGCATGGGCTCTAGGCGCACAGGCTTCAGTAGCTGTGCCATGCGGGTTCAGTAGTTGTGGCTCGTGGGATCTAGAGTGCAGGCTCAGTAGTTGTGGCGCACGGGCTTAGTTGCTCGGCGGCATGTGGGATCTTCCCAGACCAGGGCTCGAACCCGTGTTCCCTGCATTGGCGGGCGGATCCTTAACCACCGCGCCACCAGGGAAGTCCCATATTCTGTTTTCTGCTGAGTTAAAGAGGTGATGAGACCTAGAGGGACCTGGTGTTGGGTCAAACTACTAGACCATATTCTTAGCAGGCACAACCTTTAGTGCAGTGACCAAGAGAAGGAGCTCTTGGAACACTGAGGAACTCCCTCTCTTTGAAGGAGTTGTAGGCGGTGTGGATTGAGATTTCCCATCAAGTCAGGTTTGGAGAAGGTGTACAGTAGGACAGGGAAGTCAAGAAATAGACTAGGTTCTATCTCCAGCTCTGCCATTAACCTGCCCTTCTTGGGCCCTCAACTTTCCCATCTGTAAAATGGGGGTCTCTCTAAGCTCTTTAAGCTTTGCGACCAGGGTTCTGTCTATCCAGATGGTGTCAAGACAGAATCAAACTGCTCAGAGGGCAGGAGAGGAAAAGGTTTGAAGCCCCACTTCTCTCAGGTACTGACAGACTCCAGATATCCCTTCATGCCCCAAGTCCTGATGACCCTAAAAACCCTTCCAGCACCCAGATCCCCCCACCACTAGCAGCTCAAGCTCAAATGACAGCAGAGACCCAGGACGTGGAAAAGAAATTTCTCAGGTTTCTAAGAATATTTTTGCAAATATGAGCTTGGCATTTAAGTATCCTCACAAGAATCCACGCATGGAGAAAGGGCATCCTGGCTGGCCCCAGGGTTTAGCCCACCTTAGCTGCCTCTTTGTAAGAAGGGAGAAGACTGCCCAGTATGATGGTGCCAATTTTCAGCAGAGCAATCTTGGACTTCAACATGGGCCTCTTGTCTCCTGGGCCAGTGCCCTTCTGGTATCCCTGCCTCACAGACTCTCATGAACCCCCAGAATCACCCACCCCAACAGGTGCACCAAAGGCAGCTGAGACTTGAACAAGAGGGTCAGGAAAGGCCTCTGGTGAAGGAGCTGATGGGGGTGGGCAGTGACAGGTAGTTGAGGGCTCCACCCACTTCCTTCCCTACCCACATCCCCGGGGCGAGATTCCTACCCCTCTCTCACCATTTCCTGGCTTTCTCTCTCCAGCCTTGACTTTCAGTTCTTTTCTGTTTCTTTTTAGCCAGGGCTGGAGGCCCTAAAGGCCCACGCAGGTTTTTCTGAGGCTTGATACTTGAGACACAAAAGCATAGAAGGGAAGTGAGAGGCTTTATTTTTTTCACTATCTGGCATGCAAATGAGACATAGAATAGACTAAGGAAGGGAGAGTAAGTGGGGCTGGAGCTGGGCTGTAGAGCCAATCCCTGGGTCCTCCAGGAGGGAGCCAGTCAGGGAACCAAGACTTAATTGGTGACTTCTAGGAAAGCCCCAGAGGTTACATACATGGCTGCGGCTTCAGACATAACCTGGATTCAATTACACATGAAACTGGCTCCACCTTTTATTACCTTGGACAAGTCACTTAATATCCAAGCCTCAGTTTCTTCATCAGGAAAATGGGGATAATTATGAAACCTACTGCAGAACCCCACTGAGAGAATAAAATGTATAAAGAATGGAGCACTGTCCAGGCACCTTTGTGATTCACCTCATCCCCCACCCCTGGCTAGAACTTCACAGCCACCCCACCCCAAACCCCTTCCCCAGCAGTTTATTAACTTCTCGACCCTCCACTAGCCCTCCTCCTATCCATCTGAGATTGACATACACAATCTGTTATTTTCTTCATCCAAATCACAAGATGCTAGGTCTTAATAAACTTCAGAAATAATCCGCTTCAGTCTTCTCACTTGAAATGAGAAACCTGAGGCCCAGGGGGAATGGGCTTACCTAGAAGCTAGGTTTCTGGATTCCTAACACAGTGCTCCTTTGTTTTCACAGGAATCTCCTCCCCCACCACCCCAAATTTTCATGCTCCCCAAGCCTTCATTCTGAACCTGTGGAACCGTCTACAACCTTATCCTGAAACCTAAATTTATCCCAGCCTTTTCTCTTTCAGCACCTATCCCCTGCCCCAATCTCCTTTTAATTATACTGTATTTAATTCTCTGGCAGCTCTTTTGTTAAAGGCTCAGAGACGGACAGTTTCTGGCCCAGGGTCTCGGAGTTGATATGTGATTAAACCAAGATTCAATCCCCACTATGCATGACTCCAAGCCCAGGGTTCTATTTACTGCCCCACAGGTGCCTCGTGGATGCCTACCTCCCATCCCCTGGGATGTGCCTCAGTCCCTCTCCAGAACCCGCCATCTGCCAGGGCTGTAGAACCTAGGGCCTGGCACGCTCCACCCCAAGGTCTGTAGAAAAGCAGTAGCACCCCACCCCACCCTGTAGGCCCTCCTTCCTCTCCCTCCACCCCGCCTCCCTGCCTCCTTCTCGTTCAAAAGCAGCCAAGCCAAAAGAGGCCTGCAGACAGCCCTGCGTTCATCTCCAAAAGCTGCTACAAAGAGGGCCATTGAGAGGCTCCCAAGATGAAAGGCTTCCTCTTCCTCCTATTCACCATCAGCCTCTTGATTATGATTCAGGTAAGAGCAGCACCCCAGAGCCCCCAGCACCATCACCCAGGACTCCCCAGATCTGCCCGGCATGGGGGAGAGGGCATGTAGGCTCCTGGGCACCCAGCCTTCTTCCATGGGAGCAGAGGCTCCAGCAGGGGAACCATGGGCTCAGGGGGCCTGACTCCCAGCCTTCCAGTCCTTCTGGTTGGGATCAGCCTGTTTGAGGGCTGCCCCTGAGCAGGACTGTCTCCTGTACCCGAGGCTGGGGAGCACTTACAGGGTGCCAGGCATACTGAGGCACCCAAGGGGTGCTATGGAATAACAGGGGATTAAGAGGCTTGGGAAGACAGCCCTGAGAGAGGATGGCATCAACCCACAGGGAACCTGGGGAAACGGTCCTATGGGAGGGGGCCGGGAAATGTTCAAATGGAGCCTGATCCGGTTCTGGAGGTGGCAGGAAACCCCCCGGGAGAGGAGCCCGCGCGTTCGGCAATGCTAAGATAGAAATCTCCCACTCCGGAAACAGGTAGAGTCTCGAGATCAACTGCTATTCCAAGAGGCAGCTTTGGCGGCATCTCACGTGTTAGTCGGTGTGGGACATGGGAACCGTCCAGTTTTCGATCAGGAACAGCCTGATCAAGCATCGAGAACAGCTTAATCTCCATGAGGGGCAGTTCTAGTTGCAGCCTGATCAAGCATCGAGAACAGCTTGATCTCCATGAGGGGCAGTTCTAGTTGCAGCCTGATCAAGCATTGAGAACAGCTTGATCTCCATGAGGGGCAGTTCTAGTTGCAGCCTGATCAAGCATCGAGAACAGCTTGATCTCCATCTGCTATCCCCTCAGGGGAGAAGTCACACCCTCCCCACCCACCTACACTTTGCCAGGTGCCTTCTCGCCAGCCCTGTCTCATGTGACCCCCATGACTGTGACGGGCTCTTCTCCCCATTCACAAGATGAAGAAACTGAGGTTCAGGGAGGCTCAGGCCCTGGATGGTCAAGGGCTGGGGCCACAGGCTCCCCTATCTCCTACATGCTGGAGGAGCTGGTGGTCTGGTGGACGTGAAAGGAAGGTTCTGTGGGATGTGGACCGGTAACTGCCTCTGACCCTGCCTGTGTTGAGGCAGGAAGCAGCCAACCATCCCCACAGGACCTTGTGGTAGAAGTTGTGGTCACTGGGGCAGGGAACTGAGAACTACTTGGGGTGGGGGAACTGTCTCTAAACAACAAACACGAACTTCAACCCCCCATGAACTTGCCGCACTTCTCTTGCAGATACAAACTGGAGTCTTGGGAAACCAGACCACCACCCAGAAACCCAGGAATGGGGCCCCAGCCCTCGGCAGCCTGGGCGGCGGCAGCACCCTTGTCTTCTTGACTAACATCCTCATCCAGCTCTTCCACCTCAGATGAGGTGACACGCCCCAGCCCAGCCCTAGCCCCGTGCCCCAAGGACAGCTGCCACCATCACTAGCAAGAGAAGCCCCTCCCTGCCCCATCCTTGGGAGGGGCTGGTACTAGAGATGAGCAGGTTGTGGGAATTGACACGTAGAGCCTGGGGGGCCATGGCCGACACAGCGAGATACTGACATGGAGGGGCAAGCACCACCCAGCCGGGGCTCAATAAAGTTGTCATGTACTTGGAGTGGGGTCACATGTGTGGTCACTGGACGTCACCAGGCCCAAAGAGCCAGGTCTGCAGCAGCACCAAGGGGCTACCTATAGCCCCATCAGCAGGCGAGGTGGCACCAGCGAGCTCGCACCTCACCTGCCTTGCGCCAAAGTCCAAATGCGGAGGCCCTTCCCCTTCGAATCCCCTTGCAGGGACACGACGCAGAACCTGCCATCTTCACCCTCCCTTTAGTTGCATTTGCTTACCTGTCCCTGCGAGTTTGGGAATGATGGTCCCAGAGGACCCCACCCCCACCCCCTCCCAGACCCTGGACATCCCCAGTTGCGGAGGCTCAGAGAGCCCCCCACTCCACTGCCTCGGTGTCCTCAGAATGACAGATTCAGAGAGAAGCACCCACCCCCCACCAGCCTATAGGGGTTCCCAGCCTCACAGCCATCCTCCTGTCTTCAAGTCCCCAACCACTGGGGACTGAAAAAGACGAAGAGGCCACTGTCCATTTCTTCCCTGCCTACCCATGGGCTGGGAAGGCAGGAAGGACAACCCTCCTGGGTGTGGGCTGATGGAACTGGGAGCTGAAGAGTAGGAAGGGAACTCTGGAGAAGCCCCAAGGGCCTCGACCATCTGCCTCTTCCTGGAGGGCGTTGGCCAAGGGGACAAGTGTCTACCAGATTGAAAGACTATGTCCTGCCCTCTCTGAGCTGGGTTAAGGACCAAGACCCCCTGTTCTGGCTTCTAGGGGGCCAAACCTTTAGGACTTGAGACCAGAGTTGGGGGAAATTGAGAGGAGCCCGGGTGGGCAAGGCCCTTTGAGGTGTGGCTCCCACTTGCCTTTCCCACCCCGCCCACTGAGTCCCCACCGCACTGCACTTCCCAGTTTCCGCCCCTGGACTTGTCTGCATCCCTCTGCCACCCTTTAGCCTGGCTGACTCCTTCTCATCCTCCACATCTTAGCTGAGGGTTCCCTCCTTCGAGCAGTGTTCCCTGCCCTGTGCCCCAAAAGGTTTATGTTCCTCCCCTGTGCATCCCTCCACTTCCATTCTCACCCAGTCACTGAGTGTATCACCGTTCCCATCGGGATCCTCCACTGGACTGTGAGTGGCTTGAGGGCGGGGACCAAGGGGCTTGGTTCATATTTGTGTCCCCACAGCCCAGTGCCAAACCTGGCTCAGAGCAGGACCTGAGAACACATCATTTGGGGTGACTGCATACAAGACCACACTCAGCGGTTAGCCTGGTCCCACTGTTCCCTCTGTGGCAGACGGGGGCCTTAGCTGGGCCCCAGAACTGGAGCTGGGAGGGAAGAAGCCCACCTGAGTGTAGGCAAGTAAGAAGGCAGGTGAACAAATCCTCACCCCCACCCCCAAATACCAAGGTGCACAGAGATGAGGATACCTGGGAGCATATTATAAAAGTTTATGTTACAACAAAAAACCCTATAAAAACATTTCATCCCAGGGAGAGCCTCCAGGGCTGGGGGGTGGGGGGAGGTTCAAAGCACATGGACAGTCCAGATCTGGGACGCCCTGTCCTTGGCCAGCTCCCACAGCACTGCGTGGTCCCGGTCGTAGCCCTGGCCACCTGGGGGAGGGGGTAAGAGATGGGGAGATGGTCAGAGAGAGCTGGGGACTCTGCTGCCTGCAGGGGCCTTCTCCCACACACATGCCCAACTTACCCTTCACATCTAGGATCCGGCCTTCAAACATCTGGCTGCAGATATGGCCTGATTCACTGATGCTCCACGTCTGGCGGGGCAGGCGGCTCTCAGCCCACAGCACTACCTTGGAGCCGGTGCTGGGGGTGCCAATTACCTGCAGGCTCATGGTGGGGGCCACCTGAGGCCCCAGGAGGTCGTCAGGCACTGGCCTTCCCCACAGAGACTCCACCAAACCCAAGACACCATTGACACACCCAGCTTTGAACCCTGGCTTGTATGGACTGTGACTCTGGGCAAATCTCCTAATCCTTCTGACCTCTGGTTTCCTTGGGGACGGCTGTTGTGAGGGTTTAATGTGAGAAACCATAAAAGGGCTGGAAAAATACGAGCTCCTCCAGGAAGCCTTCCATGACTGACTCCTGAAGCACAGGCTTTAGCAGCAGACAAGCTTCCACATACTTACTGGCTATGTGACTTTCAGCCAGTTACTTAACTTCTCTGTGCTCGTTTCCTCACCTATAAAATGGGAAGTATAATAGAACTTGCTCCCTAGTGCCCTCTAGGGATTACATGAGGCATTCACATGAAGAAACCTGCAAGGTGCCTCCCTCCAATGCCACCTTCTCAGGAAGGGCTCCCCTTGTCAGAGCTACTGATACTTCCTATTTTCCTTTCTTATTGTATTTTTCCTCTATTGCACTTTTTAACACCTAAGGTACTAAGATATTTTACTCATTTGTTTCTTTCTCTCCCCACTAGGATGCAAGCTTCAGGAGGGCAGGAGTTGTTTCTGTCTTCTCACTGTTATATTCCCAGCACCTAGAACAGGGCCTGGCACATAGCAGGTGCTCAGGAAATGTTTGTGGAGTAGATCTATCATTATTAATAGGATCCAAATCTGTCACAGGATATCAGAGCTGAGTGGTCCCTTAGAAGCATCTGGTTCAATGCTCTTGTTTTGCAGACGGGAGACAGGCCCAGAGAAGAGCCCAAAGTGCCCAGGGGTACACAGCCTGCATTCTCCACCTCCACCAGGGTCCTGGTGTTTGTGTATCTCTCTGTCTCTCTGGCCAAAGGCTGGGTCCTGTTCCTGACTGGGAACAGGCTGGGAGTCCCAAAGGTAGGCTTGTGAGGGTCTGGGGCCCTAGTGACCCTGTCCCAGTCCCTAAACTGGTACCTGGTTCTTCAGCAGCCCATCCTCGTAGTACCAGATACAGCTGCCTCCAGCTTGGGGCTCAGAGACCACCACGCGGCCCGCCTTCATGTCCTCCACGTGGTCCGGCACTGCCAGGAATCCCCCCAGTGCCACATTCCAGAGGTGGAAATAAGCCCGGCGCTGGTGAGTGGGGGGAGCTGAGAGTCAGGGGTCTCTGGGCAGGGATGCTCCCACTTGGGCCCCCAATGCCCTCAACTCTGGACCCTCCAGTATCCCAAGCTCCCAAGCTCTCCCTCCTGCCCCAAACCATCCTCGACCCTGCTTCTAAGTCACCCCTTCTTTCTCACACATATGCCGGGGGCACATACATAGTGCACACGCACACAGTTCCACATCTGTAGAGATACACACAGAAACACTGGCAGATACACCCAAGATCCACATGGTTGTACAGGAGTGCCGCAGACACAAACACATGGATACACATCGACATGTACGCTCACATTATTTGCTCCCCCAGCCGACTCCATGCCAGGCACTTATGTTTGCCAAAAGTTTGGATGTGTATAGGAATATAGATGTGCACACACACTTACAGAGAGAAATGCACGCACTACCCATGCTGAAGAGGTACCACAGCAGGGCGGACACTGGGCTGTCAGACATCAGACCTGGCTCGGCCACAAATCACCTGGGGGTCTCGGATGGTGGTGACAGTAATAATCGTAATAATAATAATCACGGCTAACGTTGGTTGAGTGCCTAACCATTCAAGCACTGTTCTAACGGCTTTACATCATTATTATCTTCAATCCTCTAAACAACTCTATCATACATAGCACCCCCAGTTTAAAGATGAGGAAACTGAGGCCCATGGAGGTAAAATACTCGTGAAGATTGCAGAGCAAATTCTTGTCCACTTCTCTGGGCCTTTATTTCCCCATCTGTAAAATGTGAAGGTTGGAGATAATCTCCAAGATTCCTTCTAGCAATGATGTTATAAGAGTCTGAAATAGGGACCACACAAGTTTCCTCACACAAAGACACACACTTTCAATGGTGTCACAAGTACAGGCACGTGCAGTCATAAATACACTCTCACAGATGTACAGGGTGAGGGGATGACAAACATCCCCCCCACAGATCACCTCCAGAGGACACATGCATACAAGTGATATCACAGACACAGAAACGCCCTCAGATGGGCACGCGTGTGCGCGCACACACACACACACACACACCCCTCTGTGGCCATGCCTCCACATAAATGCACATGCACATAAATGAGACACATGTCCAGACATGCACTCACAGACATACGGAAACACAAGTACAGACACAGTGTTTCAAAGTGAAGTGTGCTTACCACTGGTGGGTGGTACAGGAGATAATTTTCAGGCTTATGTGGATAAGCCTTATTGTTAAAAATTTAATGGTAATGAATTTATCACAATGTCTATTAAGGAAAAATCATACACATCAAACCCATGATCTTATGGACATTACTCCTTAGGATAGGATAAAGTAAAAAAAAAAAAGTGAGTTGGTTTAGAGGAAAATATTAAGGAGACAATGGTTCAAAAGGAATGATGGTGTGACAAAAATTGTGACAAAAGTACACAAAGGCTGAGTTTGAGAAACATGGGAAACGCACAGACAGACAAACAGCCAGACAGACTGGCCCAGACGTGCTCAACCCGACATGCTACCTACCTGCCTGATGGGGTAGAGGGAGCCCACCCTCTGGGTCCCACTGTATGTCAGCCAGTTGGTGATCTCGCAGCTGCCCACCAGCCACTGGCGGCCCCGGAAGTCGCTGTGCTGGCACAGCACCCAGCTGGGCCCAGCAAGTGCCACAGACACAGCGAGGAAGACAGACAGGTAGGCAGGTAGAAGAGGAGGAGCAGCCGTCAGAACATTCTCCACCTCCTCCTCTCTCATGCCCCGACTCCTCTGCCTGGGGTTCAGGTCCCGGAAGTGGGTAGAGAGGGAGGCTGGGAGGGAGCTCTGGGGTTTGCAGGGTAGAGGAGGGTCCTGGAGAGCACCTCGGGCTGGGGTCCAAGCCCTGAGGGCCAGTGACCCTTCCCCCCTCTCCCTCCTGGCGTGGAGGGGAGTGCAGTAGAAGTGGCGGGAAGACCTGGAGGCCCCTGACCTCCCTCCCTCCCTTGCAGCCCCCGCATCCCCGCGGCACACTCACAAGCCCCCCTTGATCCGCACAGACAGCACGTGGTTGTTGAAGCCCTCGGCTTGCAGGCTCCGCAGCTCCCCACTGAGCTCGATCTCCTTCCCCTCGAAGCACTCCAGGCCATACAGGAAAATGGATGGCTCTGAAAAGTGCTGCGGCCGGGGGCACAGAGAAGGGGTGAGGCCACGAGAGTCCCCGACTCAGTCCCTCTAGTTCCAGACACCCCGACTCCCAGAATGGTCTTTCAGGTTCTCTTCCCTCCTGAGCTCCACCCCACAGGGCCCCTGACTCCTGGACACCGCCAGCTGGGTGTCCCCCAGGTTCTCAGATGTAGCATGTGCCAGATAGAACCCCCATTGCCCCTCAAACCTCCTCCCCAGTAAATGGCACTTCTAAGATGAGTGACAAGAATAATACTGGTCATTATAGCAGTTCTCATGTATTCAGGGCTTACTACACGCCAGGTTCTGTGCCAAGTGCTTTACCTGATCTTATTATAACTTCTCAACAGCCCTATAAACAGGTGCTATTATTATCCCCACTTAGAGGGAAACTGAGGCTAGAGAAGGTAAATCACTTGCTCAAGGCCCTAAGGCCAGGCTTCAGAACCAGGTCTGTTTGTCTTCAGAGCCCAGCATGTAGCTGTACAGAACCTGGCTCTGTCTATTATCAGCTGCGTGACCTGAAGCAAGTCACGTGACCTCTCTGTGCCTCAGCTTTCACGTCAGAAAAAGGGAGAAGATAATAGTTATATGGCTCATAGGGCTGTGGTGAGGATTAAATGCCTTAGTGCATGGGAAGCCTTTTAAACACTGCCCAGAGCATGGTACAGTAAACACCAGCTGTTCTGCTTGTGCCACTCCCACTGGCCACCCAGTTCATAACCAAGTCCTACAGACTCCAGGTCCTTCATCAGCCCATGTCACTTCTCTCCACATCTTCCTAGTCCAGGACATCATCATTTGTCCTGGATCACTGTAGCAGCAGCCCCACTGCCCTCCTCCCGCCCACCGTTCCCCCCATGCAGCAAAGCCACCTTGCCGTTCCACTCCTCCCTGCCCAGAATCACCACCTCATTGGTCGCCCCTGCTCCCAGCCCACCCCTGAGTGCTAGCCCCTCCTGGCCCTGTCCCACCTCAGTTTCAGGACACAGCACTCTGAGCTATAATCTTTCTGGGTTCCTTGAAGGCAGGGCTATGTCTGATATATTGCAGGGCTCCAGGACCTATCTCAGCAGGGGCTCAATAAATCCCTAGTAAGCTGACCTGGCTTTGAAGCCCTGGGGTCAAGGGGACCTGGGGTGGTTCTGAAGACTGGGTTTAAGCCCCAAAGCCCACTCAGCAGGGAGAAGAGGCTCTGTGTGTGGGCTCCCCCAGCAGCAACCCCTGCCTCAGGGGTGCCTGAAACTGGAGCGGGGCACTTACCAGGGGCACCTTCTGGAGAGAGCCCAGGACCGTGGAGGCCAGGCAGCCCATGGCTGTGAGAGTGGGGAACTCGCCCTCAGAGAGAATGTGCTGCTCACCCTCAAAGTTCTTCTCATCAAACAGGATCCAGCTGGGGAAGGAAGGGGAAGAGTGGGGGGATGTCAGTAGATATTTGAGCCCACCCTCTCCTTGGCCTGCCCAGGCCCCCCTGAGATACAGCAGAGTAGATGCAGACTTGACGGGGATCCCCCGGTCCAGGGGAGGCCAGGGATAAATGGGCATTGCAGCAGCAGGGACTAAGGTCAGACTTAAGAAAGGACTGAATGAAATCATACCGCCCTTCGGGGGAAATTCGGCAACATCAAGCAAAACTCCATGCACAATTACTCAGCAATCCCATTTCTCAGAATCTATCCCAAGGACACCCTTCAAAAACATGAAATGACACATACATAAGGCTATTGATTACACACTGTTTGCAGTGGCAGAGTGGGAGCAGCCACATGTCCATCAATTGGGGATTAGTTGAATAAACTAAGAATCTGGAGTGTAACATAGCAGTCAAAAAGAATGAGGAAGAGTTCTTAAAGGGATATAAAGTGATATCCAAACTGTTAAGTAAAAAAATCAAGGTGGGGCTTCCCTGGTGGCGCAGTGGGTGAGGGTCTGCCTGCCAGTGTGGGGGACGCGGGTTCGTGCCCCGGTCCGGGAGGGTCCCACGTGCCGCGGAGCGGCTGGGCCCATGGGTCGTGGCCGCTGAGCTTGCGCATCCGGAGCCTGTGCTCCACAGCGGGAGGGGCCACAGTGGTGAGAGGCCCGCATACCGCAAAAAAAAAAAAAAATCAAGGTGCATAACAGTGTTTACAGTATGCTTCCTTTTAAAAAAATTGAGATATAATTCACAAACCATAAAATTCACTCTTTTAAAGTGTACAATTCAGTGGTCTTTAGTATATTTACCAGATTGTAGTATGCTTCTTTTTGTGTAAGAAAATGGAGGAGGAGGAAAACCAAACATATTTGGTTTCTATAATTATATGTAAATTTATGAGTGCATATTTGCTTATATCTTCAAAAAGAAACAATGGATGAATAAACTAAACACACACACACACACACACACACACACACACACAAAAGATTACCTATAGGGGGAGGGAGTGGAAAAGGTAGCAGGGACAGAGATGAAAGCTATTGTTTTTTTAAGTCTTAACTTTGGAAATATTATGGACTGAATGTTTGTATCTCCCCAGAATTCCAATGTTGAAGTCCTAACCTCCAATGTGATGGTCTTTGGGAGGTAATTAGGTTTAGATGAGATCAAAAGGTTAGAGACCCCATGATGGGATTAGTGTCCTTATAGGAAGAGGAAGAGATAGGAGCTCTCTTTCTCAGCCATGTGAGGACACAGCAAGAAGGCAGCCATCTGCCAGCCAGGAAGAGAGCCCTCACCAGGGAACCAAATCAACCAACACCTTGATCTTGGACTTCCAGCCTCCAGATCTGTGAGAAAATAAATTCCTGTTGTTTAAGCCACCCAATGTATGGTATTTTGTTATAGTAGCTCAAGCTGACTAAGACAGGAACACTACAAATATTTTATGTAATTAGAAAACAGAATTAAGTAAAAATGAGAAGTATTCATAAAAATTAAAATAAACAAAATAAATGAACCTAACTGTATATCAGGTTGGTGGCATAACTGCACAGAAAAAAGTATTATTTCAAATGTCTTAAAAACACAATAGTTTGAACTGTACATACCTAATGGGATGTAGGTGAATGTTCTGAGGACAAAAAGAACAACAGAGAGACCTCAAACAGCATTCACTGGTTTTTACTGTTAGTAGTAATATCAGTATTATAATTTTGAAACACCTAGCGTGCAGATTTTGGTCTCCAAAGAGCATTATGCATTAAAAGCAACCAGGATTCTTTGGGAAATGATTCCTGGTTTGAGGCAAAAAATGTACAAAATGATCCTGGAACATCTTACTGTACCAGAAAAACAAGGAAGTTATAAAAAAAAACTATTGGGGTCATATAAAAAATACCCAGGAAGCAATTTGGAGGTGCTCCCATTTGCCAAAGATGAAACAATTTGAGTACACAAAAGAACAAGTGACTCCAAGGGCCTGGAGCATTTCATATACATAAAAAACCCGTGAGTTCATAACAATACTTTAAAAAATCTTCATTGGTCAGCTCTGGAGGTTGCTAGGGCCCCAATTCAGAAATTATTCTGAAAATTGATAGAAAGGGGCAAACACTGATTCTTGGGAAAAGATCAAACTGCCTTTTTTGTATAAACTATTTCAGGTAAACAAATAGTTGAAAAGGGAAAGTTCTTCTTTATAGAAGCATTCCAGCCAATATACGTATAGGGAATAACAAAACTTAGAAAATCATTTTGTAACCTCTAAAGAAATAATGGGTCTAGGCAATTATCATCAATGGATGCTAAAAATCTTTAGGTGAAAGGTCAGAGAGGAATCTTATAATGTAGGGATCTTAATATCATTAAAAATGGGACAGCTAGACATGTGCCTCCTGATGTGATGCAGTGGGAAGTATACATACCACCTCTAATAGTCTTCTTGCCAGCAAAACAAAACAAAACACCCTGGATCTCATCAAGCCTCTAGATCTAACTACCAGTTTACAGGAAGTATGGGGCACAGAGGAACAAAATTAAAACACCACCAGGAAGCAATCAGGTAAATACAGAAGATGGGAAACTTACAGGGCAAATTATTGGGTTCTTTAAACGAGTAAATGGTATAAAATAAAAAGAAGGGAAAGGTACTGTTATACATTATAGATCAAATGGACCACATGCAATGTGTGGACCTTGTCTGGATCCTGAGAAAAACAAACCAATTTCACAAAGGCATTTTTTGAGATAACAGGAGGAATTCGAACATGGACTGGGTATTAGGTAATAATAAATTATTGTTAGTTTACACTATAATGTCTACAGTTTTTACATTTTCTACTAAAACTTTATTTTGCTTTGTTTGCTTTAAGGTTGAATGATTTGGGATAGAATAGCTAATCTCAAGGAAGCCAAAGGAAGGAAACCATTTGCAACAAAGACCGCTAATTACAGCCTCGATTTCCAAGCTGAGCTAAGTGCTTCTGTGCAGGTGCCCCCCCCGCCCCCCTCCCGCCCCCGTCTCCCCTTCCCCACTTCCTCACCTGCCGCCGTGGACCCGGCAAGATTGGGGCTGGAAGGAAGGGGGAAGAGAGGTCTGGTCATCCTCAAAGGAGATGTGGTCGCCCAGGAAGTCCGGACCGGAGAAAAGCTGAATCTGGCGGCAGACACGGGAAGAGATGAGAGTGAAGGAGGGTGATGGAGTGGGACAGAGAGAATGGGGAAGTGGGGGAGAGATTTGAAATGAGGGAAGAGGAGACATAGGCCCCCCACCCTCTCCTTACCTTTGAGACAAAGTGCAGATTGTGCTCCCCGACCTGAAGGGAGGGACCGAAGTTTCGAGATTTAAGGGGTGTGCTAGCCCCCAGCCTCAATTCCTCTGGTTTCAATATTCCCGACCCTTTTCGCAGGTCCCTCACCCCCAAGGTCCGTGTTAGCCCCGCCCCTTCCAGGAGGCCCCGCCCCCAGGAGCTCCAAGCCCGGTTGTTCCAGTCCCGCCCACCACTGCTGGGGGACGCCAAGCCCCTCCCCTCTAAGAGGCCCCGCTCCTGCGGCGGGCACACACCTGCAGGACCGGCTGCAGAGAGGCGAGGGCGCTGTTGTTCGCGCCCCAGTCGTCGCAGTTGCGGTACACGCCCTTCTCCAGCACGTACTGCTCCCCGGAGAAACCCACTTCCTCATAGGCCACCCACCTGCAGGAAGGGCGGAGCGCGGGTCAGCGTGGAGGAGCCAGTACCTCTGCGGAACCGCCCCCGGCCGGCCCAGCTCCCGGAGCTTCCGTCACTCACACGCCGCTGAGCACGTGGATGGCCTGCGTTCTGGGGCCGTGTCCCGCCAGCTCCACATCCGGCAATGCCTCGCTCACCTCCACGCTATGCCCCTCAAAGTCCACGGCCTCAAACAGCACCACCTCCGGATCCCCGAAGTCCTGGGCCCCAGGGACAGTCAGGTTTCTCCCGCCCACCGACGGAAACCCCTGGGAGTGCCCAGACCCCAAGGACGCAGTCCACCAAGGGACTTTGCGGTGAGGTGATCAGTGTGGGCTGGGGAAAGGCATTAGGAGGGAGAGAGGCTAGACCTCAGGGAACACTTCCAGGTGCTCTAGAGAACAGGGAGAGGAGGCGCAAATTCTTCCCTCAACAGATTGTGCTGGGGTAAGTATGGCTGCGGCCAGAGGCAGAGGGATGTCCCAGTTGCTCTTGCTTACCGTCCGGATGATTCGCAGGGAGGTCAGCGCCTTGTTATAGCCTCCCCAATGTGACCAATCAGCGTATTTTCCCTCCTCCAGCAGATACTGGTGACCCCGGAAACCCTCCTTCTCGTAGCCCACCCAGCTGGGGGAAGGGGGAGGCAGACAAACAGACTCAGTCACAGGAAGCCCATGGATGTGTAAGAGAGCTGCCCCCACCCCTAGGCAGACCAGGTCACTTCCCATCCCGGAGGGTAGAGGCTAGTGGGGAGGATGAGGTAGAAGGAAGGGTCCTGAGTCCTCACCAGCCCCCAAGAACTTGCAGGGACCCCACAGAGGCCAAGCTGGGGCTCTGGCCGTCCTCTGGCTGCTGCAGGTTGTAGATGTCTCGGCTCACTTCCCAGCTCTGGCCCTGAAAGCCTGGGGCCTCATACACTACAGCCTGCAGGGGAGAGGGGCTGTGTGAGGTTGGTGGGGAGTGATCTGGACCCAGACCCACCCAGCCACCCCAGGATGACTCTACCCAGCATCAACCCAGAGCTAAGCCCTCCCACTCCCTCACTGAGCCCCAAGCCCTTACCTAACTCCTGTCTCTTCTCTGACCTCTGGCCTGGTCCTTACACATCAAAAGCCAGTTCCCAGTTAGCCCATCGGGTTTCCACCCCGCCCCTCCCCAGCCCAGCCTCTAGCCCCCAGCTCCCACCTCTCCCACCTTCTAGTCCAGGCCGTGATAGCCACACACATACAAACACCCCACCCAAAGGTCCTCTTTGACCCTGAGGCCCAGATGCCTACCTTGGGCTCCCCTGGCTTCTCCACACTTGGGCATCCCTGCAGAGGAGACAGAGCTGAGACACCAGCCCAGAGGTGCGGGAAGACAGATGGGGCTGGTGACCTGGGGTTTACTTGTTCCTGGGGCCCCTAAAAATGGCCAACCCCATGTCCTCCCTCTCCCCCAACCCTTGGACTAATCCTCCCTCTCCTCCAATCCCATTCCCAATAGGAGCTCCCAGGCCCAGCCTCTTCACCCAGACTACAGGACAAGCCTGTTTGGGACCACCTGCTCCTTACCAATCTCATGGGCTTCAGGGAGCCCACACTGGGATCTGATGCACCCCAGGCCTCTGGGGTGGGGTACTCTCCAGGCTCCAGGATGCAGGGAGTGTCTTCAAAGAAGGGCTTGGGGTATAGAAGCCACCTGAGGGGAGGCAGAGAGGCAGCTGCACCCCAGACTCCTGGGAACACAGATTAGTGGATGGGGTGGAAGGGGTAGAGGGGGGAAAGAAGTTTTGGGGGAGAGGCCCCCATCAAGGGGACTCTGGAGGACATTTCAGGCCCCCATAATTTCCTGCAGCAGCCACTCCATTGATCTCCCCTCCTCCGACCTGGCCCTCTCTAATTGCACACAGTGGCTGAGAGTTCTTTCCAGCAGCCGGACCTGCTTAAAAACTCCGGGTAATTCCCCATTAGCCTCACAATACAGTCCAGCTGCACAAAGAGGCCTTTTGTCCTGTCCCCCTGCCTTCCTCCTGGACCTCACGTCTACCCACTTGCTGCTTCCTTTGGCCAGAGTGAACTTTCAAAGTCAGTCTCTCACTTCTGGGCCTTTGCAGGTGCTAGTATACTCTTTTCCCCATTCATTCAATTAACAAATATTTAGGGGCATCTACCCCATGCCAGGCCCTGTTTCAGGCATCAGAGATACAGTGGTGAACAAAACATACAAAGTCCCTGCCCTCATGGAGCTTAGATTCTTCTGGGGCTGACTCGTCCCAGCTGAGGAGTCTCCTCCAGGAAGGCTTCTCTGACCTCAGGCTGGTTTGGTGCTGTTCTGTACTCCTACAGCCCCGTGTCTCTCCATCCTGGAACTCTGGATTGCCACTGTCTGCTTACTTGCCTGGCCCCACCAGTAGACTGAGCACTTCTTGAGGGCAGGAATCATGTCCTGTCACCTCTGTGTCCCCAGCACCCAGCACAGTGAATGTTAAATGTAGGGCTCCCAGAACAGCCCAGACTCACAGTCCCGCGGAGACAGTGGCAGATGCCACCTGCAGAGGCCTCTCCAGGCCCTGGGGGTCCTCCAAGGCCTTGGTTAGCTTCACTTGTTCCCCCTTGAGGCCCCCCTCAGAGTACAGGCTGATCTCTGGGGTAATGTAGTCCTATGGAAGGAAAGGGGTGGAAAAGTGAAGTATAAAACAACAGCCCTCAGAGACCAGCCACACCCACACCTTCTTCCCCAAGTCTGTCCAGCTGGGGACTTCTCCCCAGAAGCCAGAAATGACTAGAGTGTTCTCTGAAGGTCAGCCAGACAAGCCTGGGACCAAAGCCCTCACTGGTCCCGCACTGGCCCTTTGGGACCTGAGGCCAAAATTCCCAGTAGGAGCCTGCCAAGTGCCATGCCCTTTGCCTTGCCTCTGGGAGCCTCATTTCCAGCCTGGTGGAGGGATGGGCGGGATAGACAGCCACTTCCTGAGGTCTCACTTTGACCCTTCTTTTGTATACAATTCCAGACTGCATACAAATCTCTATGGCTGTCCAGGCTGGCCTCCTTAACCCAGGAAGCTGCACCTCATCCCAGGAAGCTGCAGGTCCTCTCTGCATTCTGGGTGTTTCTTCCTCACTAGGGCCATTTTCATTCACTCACTCCATCAAATGTTTATGAAGCACCTACTGGGTGCAAGGCATATATATAAGGGCCTGTCCTACCCCTTCTCATTTGGTCTTCCCAACGAGAGTTATTACGCGCCATTCGCAGGCTAGGAAAGTGAGGCTCAGTGAAGTTAAGTGGGCCGCCCCAGGGCACACAGCCTGTAAGTAGCAAGACCAAGAAGAGAGCACTGCAGTTTTTCTTCACCGTTGCAACCCAGCACGTCCCAGGTGCCTGATACACACTAGGCACCCAATCAGTGCTGAATGAATCAAAGGAACCCAGGTCCACTGGACTTCAAAACCCTTGTTTTTCTCTTGTACCTCATTACCTCCCACGTGAAGATGAATTTATTGTGAGAAGCCCACAATAAATTGTCCACAAATATTTGTGTGTTTCCGGAGAGGCTTTGAAAATTCTTGTCCCTTCCTTTGCGTGGCTGGGCCACTGCCCTAGTTAAGATTCTGATCCTCTCAACAGCTCTGAACTCAGGGTTATTTGTCCTTCCATTAAAAACAACAACAACAAAAAAACAAATTAAAAAAAAAAAACCAAAACGTCGGCTAGGCCCTGCTCTTAGATCTTTGCGTTCTCATCTGGGTCTCCCCAGTGGCCAAGACGGCTTTGTCAAGCTTAATTTTAGCAGTTTGTAAATTTGTGTTATGAAAACAATATTATTTTCCCCCACTTTACAGATGTGTAACTATAATAAGACTATGTCTTTTCAAACCACATACCCCTCCCTCAAAATTCAAACCACATACCCCTCCCTCAAAATTCA
>NW_021703774.1:160479064-160561788 GCF_005190385.1 Monodon monoceros | reverse complement strand
TACCCCTCCCTCAAAATTCAGACCACATACCCCTCCCTCAAAATTCAAACCATATACCCCTCCCTCAAAATTCAGAGGCTCCCCTTGGCTGGAAATCACAGCCCTTCCTGGTCTTCCTGTCTCCAGAGTCCCTGTCTTTTCTCCTCCTGGCAACCAGAGGGATGTTTCTAAATCTCTAATCTGTTTATATGGCTTTTCTGCTTCAAACCAAGCCCTCATACCCTAGCTTGACCATGAGTCCTACAGGGCAGAGAGCAGATCTCCCAACCTACTCATTGCCTGGTGTGGTGCCGGGCACACAGCTGACATGAAAGAGCATCTGTGAGCACGTGAATCAACATACATCCATGGCACCTTGGTTCTGGCCGTGGGCCTGAAAGCTTGGGCCTGGGCTGGGGAGTTGAGTGCTCACAGCCACCCCTACCCATTTCTGTTGCTCTAACTGAATCCTTCTTCAGCACTAACTGGAGCTACTGGAGCTTGGCCTCTGCCTGGCCCCTGCCTCCCCAAGCCAGGCTGAGCACACCCAGAATCCTTTTCTTCCCCACTGGCTCCGAGGTCAGGACTTTACAGGTGAGAACATGATAAACCCTCTCCAGGCTCCGATCCCATATGATCTCTCCCAGAAATTCCAACTCTGGGTACCTGAGGCTGTCTCCCTCCTCAGGGCCTGGGGCTTAGGGCAGATGGGCAAAACCTGGTCCCCCACACCCAGCCACTCACCCGGACAACCCTCCTCAGGGAGCCAATGCCTTGGGTACTCCATGCTGGCCCCAGAGCTCCAAGTTCCACATCTCCTTCAGGCAGGACCAGCTTCTGGCCCCGGAACGCCGGCTCTTCGTATAGCACCCAGCTGCGGGCACAAAGACCTAGGGTCACTGAGTGGGGAGACGATGTACCCACGAGACAGGGTCTCTGGGTAGCTGAGGGGGTTTCTGCCAGGCACTTCTCACTGGGCACTTCCCACTGCCCTCACATCCCCCAGGTTCACACGCAGGACCCCGCCAGGAACTCCGGACTCACCAGCCTCGTACCACCCGTATGGAAGCCACGCGGGCCCAGCCGGAAGCATCAGCAGTGTCTTCCCAAACCTCCCTGCTGCTGCCTTGGCAGCCAGGCTCCGAGAAGAGCGTCATCTGGAGAAGGCACAGAGGGGGTCCTCAGGCCCTGTCCACAGATCCCCCACCTCCTGCTGCCCCACCCATTTGCCCCCCACTCCCTACCTTTCCAGGCCTGGTGTTCAGTTTGCCCTGGGTCTTCAACGCTGAGCTCTGGAATGGAGAGCGGTGATAGATCTTATGGGGTTGCCTCCTTACTGTCTCCCCCAACCTGCCATTCCAGGAACCCCACATCCTCCCTATGGCCCTCCACCCCCAAAGAGCTGGCCCACAAAGGATGCTACACTTGCTCCCAACCCCCTGGTACCTTCATCACTCTGTCCCTGGAAGCTGTCCCCTTCCCCAGCTTCCAAGATATCAAGCCCTTTGGAATCTACAGTGCAAATCTGCTGTTTGGATAGGGAGACAGAGGCCCAGAGAAATGTGGTCACACTGAACTAGACCTCAGACCCATGCCCCTGGCCCCTGGAGACTCTGCCCCCCAGTATCATGGTCCTCACACCATCCAAACCCTGGCCCAGATGAGGCCAGGCCCCCTGCATTGCCCACCCAAGGCCTCACTTACCCACCCCTCCGGGGACTGGGCACATGCAGGCTTCTCTGGAGGTGGCCTTTCCCTGTAGAGCAGGGGCAGCTGTCCTGGCACCTTCTTGAGCCCTGGTGCCCTGTGGGGCGGTAGAGCGGATGGTTTTGTGTCCAGTGGTTCCAAAGTGGGGGCCTCCTTGAGGGCAGGCACCAGGCCCCCAAAGAGAAGGCTGCCTCCAAGACGGGAAGTGGGCCGGCTGCCTGCCTGCCACTCTGGCCCGACTTCTGGGTGGGCATCCTTGGCACCTGCTGTGTGCTTCTTCATCATCTCCAGAAGAGAGCAAGAGACCTGGGGGGGTCGGGCAGGGTGGGAGTCCCAGGAGGGGCTGGGCCTGGCTTTCTCCTGCCTGCGCTGGAGCTTTTCACTGTCGCTCAGGTAGGGGTTCTGTGGTTCCTCCTCCTCCTCCTCTCCCTTTTCCTCTTCATTTGGTTCCAGTGCGGGCACCCCCTGGGGGCTGGGTCCCAGCACCCATGGCCCAGGCTGGTCCTCCTCGATGGCAGGCAGCGTGGCGTATATGGCCAGGGAGGAGGAGCGGGGCGATCGTGGCAGCCGGTGAGTGCGGAGGATCTCGGGGGGCTCCATACTCCGCAGGGTGTCCAGGAAAATCTCCAGGTCAGCAGTCAGGTCCACCTCCTCCTCCTCCCTTGATGGCTCCGGGAACGTCTTGCCCTCGGTGGAGTCAGGGACAAGCTGGGACTCCAGGCTGGCCTCTGCTCCTATCAGCCTTGGGGCAGGGGGGCCTCCTGGGCTGAGGGATACCTTGCCCCCTGAGGAGGAGGGGGCAATGAGAGCAGTAGGGCCCTGGACAACTACTTTCTGGGTGGAATATGGGACAGTAGAAGCACCAGGGCCCTGGACAACCTCTTTTTGGGTAGGAGATGAGATGGGGCTCTCCTCAGATTCCTGAACCTCCCCTTCCTGTTTGGGGGGTGGGACAGCAGGAGCTGTCAGGCCTTGACCAGCCTCCTCCTTGGTGAGAGGAGGGGCAAGGCTGCCTTCAATACTCTGGACAACCTCTTTTTGGGTGCTATGGCTGCCTTCTGGGGCCTGGGCAACCTTGGTTGCTTTAGGGGATGAGTCAGCAGGAACCCCAGGGCTCTGCACTACATCTTTCTGGGTAAGGGAGAAGATAGGGACATTTTCAGAGTCCTGAACAACATTATTCCTTGGGGAGGATGGAGCAGAAAGACCTTCTGGGCTGGTGACAGCCTTCCTTCTTGTAGAGGATGGAGCAAGAGATTGTCCAGGGACTGTAAGAACCTCAGGCTTCACCGTGGGCAGGCTGGTGGCAGCAGGGGGATCTGGATGCCCTTCCCCTTCGACGGAGGGCCAGGCCTGGGGTCCCCTGGGCTCGAGAGTCAGCTGGGCCCTAGCATGGGTAGGTACTTCCGGCTGCTCTGGGGGGTGACCTAGGCCCAGGGAGGGGGTTTGGGTCTGGAGTCTGGGAGAGGAGGGTACTGGTGTGTGACCCTGAGAGGTCTGGAGAGGGAGCTGGGTGGGGCTGGATGCTCTCTGCACGCTTGGGACCTCATAGACCCTGGCATCTGGGGCTTTGTCCTGGTCTCGGTCCAGGTGGGTTGCAGGGACATCCTGGTTCTGAGGCGGGTGGGCATAGTCCGGGAAGCCTGCGGGAGCCAGGACAGATCCGTCCTCTGGCTCTGCTGTCCCCGTCTCAGGCAGCTGCCCCAGGGCTGCACCCTCTGTGCTGCCCAGACCTGGACTCCTTGTCACAGCAGCCAGGGGCCTGGGAAACCGGCTGGCGGGTGGGCTCCACCCAGCAGGCACAAGGCTACTTAGCAGCTCCAGGGCCTGGCTGCGGCTGGGTGAGTCCTCGGCTCGGGGGCTCACCACCACTGCCTGCACCACGCGGGCAGCATTGCGGCCCCTGGGCAGGGCCTTGCTCGGGAGCGTTAGCCCCACAGAGTTCGTCACAGAGCTGTTCACCTGTCGGTGCACGTGCCCTCCCACCACCATGGTAGTCTGCACAGTGCGTGTCACCCGCCGTTCCTCGAGGCTCCGGGAGCTCCCGCCGGTGAGACTCACACCTGGGTTGGGCCTGGGCTCATGGGGCCCATGCACCAGCGCCAAAAACTCAGTCTTGGCCGTGGCTCCTGGGCTCGGTGGCTCAGTCCTGGGGTCCTGGGGACTGCCATCACCCTGGTCCACAGCCTCCTTTGGCCTTCCCACTGGCCTTTTCTGCTTGGGGGGCAGCGTGTACTTTTTGGAGAAGATGGGCCCATGGCTCTGGAGGCTTTTGGAGCCAGTCCCGTCCCTGGGACCCTGGTGACTCATAGTCTCTTCTTCCAGCGCAGCAAAGCCATTGACTTCCTCCCGACGGTGGCCATACTCAGACATCTCCTCCTGGCGGACTTCCAGCTGGGCCCCTGATACCAGGGACACCTTGTGAAAACGGTGTTTGCTCTCTTCCTGGGCAGGGGGCCACTGCCGCCATGTCAGTGTGGTACTCATCACTCGGGCCTTGGCCCGAGCTGGGGGCCCACTGGCCTCCTCCTTGTTGGGCCCCAGCAACGGATCCTGAGGTGTCCTTGGCTCACTGTGGTCCAGATCACTGCAGAGGGTGCCGGGAAGAGGAGAGACAGGGTCGGGCGTGGTCAGGGTGGCTGTCTGCAGTGCAGAATCACTCCCCCTGCCAAGGTCAGGATGAGTAACCGCAGGCAAATCATGTGAGCTTTGGAGCCTTTGTTCCTTCATCTGTAAACCGGGCACGATACTCTCAGATCTCCCACCCCTCTCCCTACTTTCAGGTGTTCTCTTTGCCAGGGTCCTTCAAGGGGTGAAGCTAAGGGCTAAGCCTAGAAGGAGAGAGAAGGGAGAGAGCAGAAAGGCATATGGGTCTGACCCACTGGTCTGTGGATGGGGCTGGGACTCTGCCCAAGGAGCCCTGGGGCTAGTCCTCCAGGAGCTGAAAACTAGAAAACCGAAAAACTGAGAATTAGGCAAGTGATGTTCTGACTGTGTTTCTGATCGCTATAAAGGAAGGTAAGGAAAGACAGCTTTGGCCTCCAGCAAAGTTGGGTTCCCCCTGGCCCTGTCACTCACTAGCAGGATGACCTTGGGCAGCCACTTCTCCCCGGCAAGCTTCAGGGCCCCCAGGCACAAAACTGGAATAACAAGAGTATATGCTGGGTTCACAGGGTTATTGTCAGCATCCAGTAAGAGAGAATAAAAACTCACTTTATGAGAAAAACAGATATCGTATATTAACGCATATATGTGGAATCTAGAAAAATGGTACAGATGAATCTATTTGCAGGGCAAGAATAGAGACACAGACGCAGAGAACGGACGTGTGGACATGGTGGAGGGGGGAAGGGGAAGTGGGATGAATTGGGAGATTGGGATTGACGTATATACACTGCTGAGTGTAAAATAGCTAGCTAGTGGGAAACTGCTATATAGCACAGGGAGCTCAGCTCAGTGCTCTGTGGTGACCTAGATGGGTGGGATGGCGGGGACGGAGGTCTAAGAAGGAGGGGATATATGTATACATATAGCTGATTTAGTTTGTTGTACAGCAGAAACTGTCACAACATTGTAAAGCAACTATACCCCAATTAAAATTTTAAAAAAAGAAATAGATGTTAAAAGAAAAAAACTCACTTTATAAACTAAAACACTGGCTCATAAGCTTCCTCGTAAAGAACAAATTATTCACTATGGAAAACAGTATGGAGGTTTCTTAAAAAACTAAAAATAGAGCTACCATATGATCCAGCAATCCCACTCCCAGGTATATATTCAGAAAAGATGAAAACTCTAATTCAAAAAGATACATGCACCCCAATGTTCATAGCAGCACTCTTAACAATAGCCAAGACATGGAAGCAACCCAATTGCCCATCAACAGACGACTGGCTTAAGAAGATGTGGTATGTAAATACAATGGAATATTACTCAACTGTAAAAAAGAATGAAATATTGCCATTTGCAGCAACATGGAGTATTATACTTAGTGAAGTAAGTCAGACAGAGAAAGACAAACATTTTATGATATCACTTGAATATGAAATCTAAAAAATAATACAGGGGCTTCCCTGGTGGCACAGGGGTTAAGAATCCGCCTGCCAATGCAGGGGACACAGGTTCAAGCCCTGGCCGGGGAAGATCCCACATGCCGTGGAGCAACTAAGCCCGTGTGCCACAACTACTGAGCCCATGAGCCACAACTACTGAAGCCCACGCGCCTAGAGCCTGTGCTCCACAACAAGAGAAGCCACCGCAATGAGAAGCCCACACACCGCAATGTGAAGCCCACACACCGCAATGGAGAGTAGCCCCTGCTCGCCACAACTAGAGAAAGCCCGCGCACAGCAACGATGCAGCCATAAATAAATAAATAAATAAATAAATAATACAAATGAATCTATATGCAAAACAGAAACAGACTCACATACATCGAAAACAAACTTATGGTTACCAAAGGGGAAGGGGAGGGGATAAATTAGGAGTATGGTATTAACAGATACAAACTACTATATATAAAATAGATAAGCAAAAAAAAAAATAGATAAGCAACAAAGATTTACTGTATAGCAAAGGGAACTATATTCAATATCTTGTAATACCCTATAGTGGAAAATAATCTGAAGATACATATAACTGAATCACTTTGCTGTACACCTGAAACTAACAATTATAAATTGTTATTAATTAACTACACCTCAATTTAAAAAAACAATAAATTATTTATAAATTATAAACAAGGGACTTCCCTGGTGGTCTGGTGGTTAAGACTCTGTGCTCCCAATTCCAGGGGCCTGGATTTGATCCCTAGTCAGGGAACAAGATCCCATGTGCATGCTGCAACTAAAAGATCCCACGTGCCACAACTAAGAGCGCAGCCAAATAAATAAATAATTTAAAAAATTATAAACAAACGTTCCCACTTTGCACATGAGGGGGGGAAGGCTCAGAGAGGTTAGGAAACTTGCCCAGAGTCACACAGTAGCAGAGGCAAGAGTTAAACCCAATCCTAAGTGCTTAACCACCGAATCAAATTCCCTGATGTATCTGGTAAACTTAGACTCTGTGGTTTGGGGGTTTACTTTTATTTCACCTCTTTTTTTTTTTTTTTTTTTTTTTTGCAGTACGCGGGCCTCTCACTGTTGTGGCCTCTCCCGTTGCGGAGCATAGGCTCCGGATGCGCAGGCTCAGCGGCCATGACCCACGGGCCCAGCTTCTCCGCAGCATGTGGGATCCTCCCGGACCGGGGCACGAACCCGTGTCCCCTGCATCGGCAGGCGGACTCTCAACCACTGCGCCACCAGGGAAGCCCCTGGAGGGGGAAGCCCCTGGGGGTTTACTTTTAAAGGAGGCCATACAGTCCTGGAGGGGCCAGTCAGCTACTACGACTTCCAGGCTGCACTGAGCAGGGCAATCCTATTCTCAGGCCTCAAGGACCCAAAAGGTCAGCTTGTTCCACATCAGCCTCAGTACCAGCCTGTCTTCAGCTCCTCCTTTCTGTGAGGCAGCCCCCAGACCATTATAAGGGCAGTTAAGGCCGGAAATGGACCCATGCCCCCAACTTCCCTCCTCCCTCTCTATTCTCCTCCCTCCTGAGAGGCTGGTAGAACCCAGAACTTTGGCCCTGTCTTGTGGCCCCAGCAGTGACTCAGGTTTTATGACGGGCAGAGATGAATGGGGATGAGGCCCAGGGAAGCCTGACCTGACTTGGGGACCACTGGTGGCTGTGACAACATGTGGCCTGGCCCAGGACGGGGTCTGAGTGGCCCAGGACGGGGTCTGAGTGGCCCCAGAAAAGCCTTGTATATGGGGGAGGTGAGGGACTGAGATGGATGCGTAATCCTTTCCCCGGGCCAGAATTCCTGAGAGCGACACACTCAGACACCTGAGGCCCTGGATTGCAGCACTTCCCTGAGGCCTGACCCTCTCCCCTGTCCTCCTTGCTGAGGCTCCCCCGCACATGGAGCTTCACGCCTTGATGAGCCCCTGTCCCAAGTCTAATCTCCATTTCTGAATAACAATAACAACTACCATTCGCTGAGATTCCCTGTCCGTGACAGCAGACAGTAAGGGTCAAAGCCTGGGTTCTAAGTCATTTATTCATTCATTCATTCATTCAGCACTAATCGTGTCACGTGATGCACTAGGCCCTGGTTAGGTTCATCCAAAGCCAATTTTCTCTTGGAGGTGGTATCCTAGGAGTCCAGAAGTCAAAGAATTAGACATAAAAACAGGAACCACATTTGGAAAGCCTCCATAGGCTTTGGCAAAGCAACAGGAGAGCAGCTTCAGAGGAAGCCATTGGTAATCCAGCCCCTGGACAACACTCCCGATAGTCATTCATTCCACAAGCATGTGATCATTTGTTTCTGCTTGCATACCTCTAGCGACAGGGAGGTCGCAATTTGACAGCTGACCTGTCCCATCCCTGAATAGTTGTGATGGCTAGAATGTTCTTCAAACTATGCAGGAATCTGCCTGCCTATAGCCCTCCCCCATATTGTCCTTCCTCTGAAGACACACCCCAATGACCCAGGATGCCTCTCCCAGGCCAGCAGAGATGCCCGTTCCCAGAGCCCTCTCTTCTTCAGGGCCCCAGACCATAGGTGGATTTGTCACAGGTTAACCTGTGCCTTCCAAATCAGGTGTGTGGGGCTGGGAAAGGGAGAGGCTGAGGAGGGGGCAGGGGGAGTGTGGGAAAGAGCCTCATCTAACCCGACACATCCTGGATTCTCCCCGCTTACCTGTGAGTCACCCACAAACTAGGTCAAACCAGCCCACAGGCGTACAAGCTTGTGCTACGTCACACACAGACACACACGGCACAGACGCACAGAGTCACACAGGCACAAAAACGCACATAGATGCTTACCCCAACGTACGCAGTCAGACACACAAACACAGAGTCAGTCACAGACACTCGGGGATATACACACAGGGACACAGCAGACACACAAGTCACACACATACACAGAAACACAAACACAGTGACACATGCACACACATTAACAGTACACACACACACACACACACACACAGAGTCAATTCACAGCCCCCAGCCCTCCTCCTCTTGAAATTCACCCTTATTTGAACAGATGCACACACTTGGATGCATACACATCTTACATTTCCAGACCCAATTGCGTTGTGCCTCCCCACCCCCCACAGTTGCCAATCCTGGCCCAGAGAACCCTCCCCCAGAAAGGGAACAGAGAAGGATGACACCCCTGGAGGTCCTCTTCCTTCCTTTCTAAGTGAGCGCTTGCCTCCTGCGAGTCTGTCATTATCCACCTGTGCCCAAAATAGTCAGGGAGTAGAAGATGGAGCCCAAGTCCCCCAGATGAACCGCCTTGCTCCTTCCTTTCCCCTCTCCAAGGACTGCCCCTCCCACTCACCCTCCCTTTCTCTGCAGCCCTTCTCCCCCAGCTGGAGCACAACCTCCCCCCGCAGCAGGTCTCTGAGCCAGCCTGGGTCGCACATGTCCCTCTTCCTTGTCACAGAATCATTACCCTGACTCCTGCCCAGAGGCCTGGTCATCCCTGATGCTGCCTCTGCTGACACAGTACTGCCAAATCTGCTCCACGAGGTTACAGAAAGCTCTGCAGTCCACACTCAACACTCCACTGCTTGCACAGGGCCACCGAGGCCTCCGTTAGAGGCAAGAGAGAGAAGTAGTTAGAACACAGGTACCCGGGTTCAAATTCTGGGCCCTTCACTTTCTAGTTGACTTTGAGCAGGTGATGAAACCTCTCTGAGCCTTAGTTTCCCTATTGTAATTGGGGTGGGAAGGTGGAGAGCAGGATTAGTCCAACTTCATGGGGCTGTTGTGAGGATTAAATAGAATTATGCTTAAAAAACGAACCATAAGCGACAGCCACCACCATCATCGTTAGGAAATTTTCAGAGCCCTGTTTGAGGCCCAGTGCCCTTCCTGGTGGTTCTAGAGAGATCCCATGTTCATCCCCTCTTCAGTGAGTTTTAGGGGACACATCCTTCCACCTCTGAGCCCACCAGGCAGATTCAGGAAAGTAATTTCAACACAAATTAAAAACAGAGGCTTGGGAAACTCAGTGCCTGACTCCGTGGCTGCCAACACAGAACCATGTGGGGTAATTATTGCCGTGACTGAAGCTTTATTAATAAGCATCCCTGAGCTTCCCTGGTGGCGCAGTGGTTAAGAATCTGCCTGCCAATGCAAGGGACACGGGTTCGAGCCCTGGCCCGGGAAGATCCCACATGCCGCGGAGCAACTAAGCCCGTGCGCCACTACTGAGCCTGAGCTCTAGAGCCTGCAAGCCACAACTACTGAGCCCACATGCCACAATTACTGAAGCCTGCGCTCCTAGAGCCCGTGCTCCGCAACAAGAGAAGCCACGACAATGAGAAGCCTGCGCACCGCAACGAAGAGTAGCCCCCGCTCGCCGCAACTAGAGAAAGTCCGCGTGCAGCAACAAAGACCCAAAGCAACCAAAAATAAATAAATAAATAAATTTATTAAAAAAATCATCCGTGCTATTTCAGCAGCCCAACTCTCTAGAGTTCAAAGTATTTTCCTGTAACCACCTCCTCCTTCCTCATCTCCAGCTACCAAATCTACCTGACAACTCAAGGCCCAGAGAAGTTAAGCAACTTGCCCCAGGACATACAGCACTTTGGCTGAGAGCCTCTTCTCAGGCTGGGAATGTGGTCTCCGGAACAGAACGAGGGAATGAGGGTGTGTTGCTGAGGATAAGGTGATCCGTCCCCCATCCTCTCCATGACAGGATATCCCCCTCCTCAGTCGGACAGAGGAATAGGGAAGCACTGGGCCCCAGGATGTAGCCTTTGGATGAGGGGAGGGAAAGGAGGGCAGAGTTGGGAAGGGGAGGGGATGGCAGGGTCAGCTCACCCCCAGGGAACTGAATGAATGGGCCTTGAGTTGGAGAAGCCCGGAGACAAGATAGAGACCCAAGAGGGGGCAGCCAGGCCGGTTTCCCCTCCCCGCGTTGCTGCACGTGGGGCAAAGTCGACTCACCATCTATGCGGGGACCCAGGCATCTGGCCAGCCTGGAGCTCCTGCCGCTGGGCCGTGCTCCCCTGATGTGGTGGGGCTCTCAGCCGGGGCTCCTGAGGCAGGTCCGCCAGGCACCCTGTGATGGGGCGGGGGCCCTGGGGAGGCTCTTGCCAGCCCCTGGATTCCTCAGGGCCGCAGGCGTGGGGAGCTGGTTGGGCCAGTTTGGGCTCCTGAGTCTCCTACCCAGGTGCTTGCCCACGCCCCTGCAGGGTGCCGGTGATGTGGTAGCAGGTCCTCCTGGCAGAGGGACACTCATGTAGAGTCTGGGCTGGCTCGGGCAGGGCTGGCCCTGCGCTGGTAGGCTCACCCTTTGCCCCCTCTGCCCTGGGGGAGGATGCTGGGCGGGGCCGCACGTCTTCCGGGTTGCTGGGTGGCTCAGGCCTCAGAGGAATCTCCTGGGCTTTGTACGGGGGTTGCAGGCAGGTGCAGCCTGGAAATCCTTGTTCCAAACATCCAGGAGCTGGTGGTGGGCATGAGGGACACCTGGTCCCAGCAGGCTCTGCTGAGGTCACCGCCAGTGCCAGGCTCTCTGGCCCCACAGAGGCAGAGTTGGCCAGGTCAGAGGCGCTGCCCACTGCTAGCCTCTGTAGGCGCCCCGGTGGCTCAGCAGACCGCCCTGAGCTGTGTCGTCGCTTCCAAAGCCAGGAGCCACGGCTCCCTGCCCAAAGGTCCAACTCTGAGAGGCTCTGGGCTTGGGCCTGAGGGAAAGCAGAGGCAGAGACTGGGTAACAGCATCACTCCCCTGCCTTCAGGGTACCCCTGACACCCCAGCTGCCCTCCTGGTCACAGAAGAAGCTGAGCAGAGCTCTGACACCAAGCAGAGCTGCCTTAAAGAGAGACTGCCTCTTAGGCCACAAGATCTGGACAAAGAGGCAGAGCTCTGGAAAGGCCCTTCAGCATTTAACTCACCCCTTCCCATTCTACACACGAGGAAAGTGAGGCCCAGAGTGGACACTGACATGACTTAAGTCACACAGTGAGGGCTCCTGATTCTCAGGCCAACTGCTGATTTCCCAGGAATCCTCTGGCCTCCAGCCCTTTGGCACCAGCTGCCCTGGGCCTTAGGGGCTTTGTGGGCATGCCTGCCACAAATGCCTGTGGCCTCTGCCCGCTCCTGGCTTCCAGAGAGCCTGCAGCCAACTCCCCAGTACCCTCCCAGCCCGAGATTCCCAAACACACTTAGGAGGAGGTACTTGGGCATAGAGATGTTCTTGGGACAAGAGCGAGCCTGGAAAGAGGTTTCGCCTAAGTGGGGCAACACTGACTTCTGTCCACTGTCTTCCCCTGGGGCCCAGCCTAGCTGTGTGTGTGAGGGGAGAGGGTTCAGGACCACAGACCCAAATGGACACTGCCATCCAAAACACCAGTTTTCAGGGATGGGTTTGTGTCCCTGGCAACAGAGGAGCCAAGTCTGGGGTCAAATTCCTCCTAGCAGGGGCCCTTGATCCCAAATGCCTTAATTTACTCATCTATGAAATAGATGCAGCCTCTCACTCCCCAGAGGCTGAACATCTCAAGAAACAGTAGGGTTGGATGATTCATCTGGGGGCCCGGAGCAAGGCAAGCTGGGCTTGATTCTCAGCTCTGTTACTTTCTACCTGCAATACCTCTTGCATCTTAGTTTCCCCATGTGTAAAATGGGCGTGATAATAAAACTATTGCTTCCTGGGAGTGCTGTGAAGATTGTATGAGATAATCCATGCAGAGTACCAGCAGTGCTCAATTAAATGCTAGTAATTATTGATAGTATTCAGGATCACAGAGAGACACATGGCTGCTTGAGCCACCTCCAGAGGAAGCCGTCTGCTCCTCCAGGGGGTGGGGAGTGGGGAACCTTGTCTCTGTCCAATCCATGGCTCAGGTCCCCACTGATGATGGGGAAACTGCGGGCAGAAGGTTAAACCACTGGCCCAGCGTCACCCCTGGGGGCAATACCTGGAAGTGGGGAAAAGGGGTCAAAGATGGGGAAGGTCAAGCTAAAAGAGGGAGTGTGGAAAGGGGGTCCTGAGAACAGGTACTGCCCCTACATGCCTCCCCCAGGGGCCCCGACATTAGGAAGCTGTTTTCTGAGCATCTAGGCCCCGCACTGGAGGTTCTACATCTGTTACATTATTTCCCACAACAGCCCTAAGAGGCATTACTCTTCCCATTTTGCAGACGGGGAAGCTGAGGTTCAGAAGTGGGAAGTGACCTGCTCAGGGTCACACAGTGAATCCGTGGCAGAGGAGGGATGAGAGAACTCCAGTTGCCTAACTTGTAAGTCAGGGTTCTCAGGGCCGGTCCAGCCCCTCCCAGAGCTTCTGCTTCCCTACACTCCCCCACCCTTGTATTCTCTCCTACCTTGAGGCTGACTCTGCTGGTGCTGCCCTGGCCCTGGGCCAGGTCAGGGCAGCTCTGGCCACCCCAGGGCCTGGGGAGGAAGCACAGGGAAAGGAATGAAGTAGCCTCCTCCTCTCCCACCTCCAGACTGGACCTGGTGGCTCTCCCCCCTCTTCTCTCAGGGCCCACACAGGCAGGATGAGTACCTGAAATCTTAGGGGGCGGGGGGGCGGGGCAGGGGAGGTCTATGCAGCAGCCTCCTCTCTGTTCCCTCCCCCAGCTGTCCACTCCACCTCCAGAGACAGAGAGACAGGGATGGGATGGGCCTGGGACCAAAATGGGGACTAGGTCTGTATCAGGGCCAGAATACAGAAAAAGGACAGTACCCTAATAATTCAAAAGCTTGCCATTTGCTGAGGCCCACCCTATGCCAGGTTTAGCACTAGGTATCAGGCCTACATAATTCTCCTTTAAGCCTCACAAATAATCCTAAAAGGTAGATATTATTGTCCTCATTTTTCAGGTAAGGAACTGAGGTCCAGAGTGGTAAAGTGACTTGCCTCGAGTCACACAGCTAGTGAACCTTGGAGTTAAGACACTAGGATGGTATCACTCCAAAGGTTGGTTGGGCATCACCACGCTAATGGGGGCAAGATGAGGAAGTGCCTTGGCTGCCCCCTCCGTACACTCTGCCCCCACCCAGGCAATCAGCAGGGAGCGGAGGCCTGTGCCTCAGGGCCAGAGTCCCATTCCCACAGCCAGTGAGAACCAAGTCCAAGTGCACACATGGGATGTATCATCACGCTGGGCCAGGAGCATGTGAAGTCCCTACCCTGCCCTTCCTGTCCCTGACTCACCCGCAGCCCTGCCTCCTCTCAAGTGGGGAAAGAAAGGGAGGAGCAGTGCCATCTGGACCTATAGGGCAGGTTCCTGCCAGACAGGGTAAAGGGAGGGGATGTGACTTCCAGAGAGGGCACTGGCAGGGTGTGGGCACCCCCGGCGGTCACCCAGGCTTCCAGGTATAGGGTGGCTAGGCCCTCCCCTCCCTTCTCTCTTTGGTGTGAGAGAGCAGCACAAACTCCTCCCCTCACTCTGGCCCCACCACGACCGCCTCCACTCCTCCCAGGGTAGGCTGGAGACAGCCCTGTCATGATAAGATCAGAACAAAGTGCCCAGTCACTGCACAGAGACACAAACACCCCGTGCCTGAGAGCACACGCCATGTTCTTTGCAGATATAGGGCCTGTGAGCTACTGGGGTCCTCTTCTCTATGCCCCTCCCAGCCATTCAGCCTGGCCACCCACAGAGCCTTTTCTCTTTCTCTCAGACATCAGGTAAGAGTGAACCAGCTGGGAGAGATGTAGCAATTTGTTCAGGGTCACGTGGCCAGTGGCATCTAGGGTTAGGACAGAGCTCCGGCCCCCTGGCTTGCACTCCAGAAATCTCTCCAGCAACAGAGCAGCCCAGTGCTTCAGGACGCAGGCCCTGGAGTCAGACTGCTTAAGCCTGTGTCCCAGCCCCACCACTTACCAGCTGTGTGACTGGGGCGGTGACTTCACCTCTCTGGACCTCCATTTCCTTATCTGACTCACACAAAATACCCACCTTGTCTGGCTGCTGTGAGGATTAAATGAGATAATCCAGGTACAGCACCAAGCAAGTGACAAATAAAAGTTTAATGTTATTACAATCTGAGATGACAGGGGGAAACCTCTCCATGGCATTTAAGGGCGAATGCAGTGCAGTCTAAGCCAACTCAGGAACCTGTCATACTCATGACAAAGGGACGTGAAGACCAGAGCTAAACTGTCCTGTGATGAGAGAATCAAAGTCCACAGGGGCAGGAGGACTGCCTATCCCCATATTTGCCTTTCAACTATCTCTGGAGAGAAAAATCAGGAGATCCCTGGCATTCCACCTGCCAGATTTAGGAAATTGCAAATTTGTTGTAAAGTTTTATAAAAGCACAGGAACTTTATAATATAAAGTCCACATAACCAAAATCGTGGTACACCGACAGGTATATTTTTATGCTCCCAGACACTCATACAGTCTTATTTGAACATCAGGTACACTCCAAGACGCACACCCACACCCTTGGGCCCGGGGGCGCCCCAAGCGGCCCTCCTCCAAACCCCTCACCTATCCCGGGATCTGGCCTCCTCCGGGATCGGCTTCCCCTTGCACTCCCTCCGGACCCCTAGCCCGGCCAGGCGGCGAGCCAGGCGGGCCCCCAGGACCCCACGCCGCTCGGCGATGGCAAGGGCAAGGTTCCAGGCTCGGGGCGTCAGGACACCTGACCGGTCCCGGGCCGCGGGGACCTCCCGGATCCAGCTCATTTGCAGAGAAACGCCTCCTCCGGCCCGCCCCCCTGAGCAAACAGCGCCCGGCCCGCAGTGCGGGCGCGGGGTGAGGACCGATCCAGATGCTGCCCAAGCCCCAGGGCAGGGGGTGCGCTCTGCAGGGGTCGTCCCCACCCGGGCCACCACCCCCCCGCTTCCCCCACCCCACCCCCGCCCCGCTCCAGCTCTCGGCCCTGTCTGCGCTACTTCTTTAGGCCCCCGGAAGCGCCAGGGGCCCACCGGGTCCCGGTGCTGGAAGCCTTCAAGCTGGGCCTGCACAAAGTAGGGCGGAAAGGAGGGTCCTGGGGCTAGAAGGGGCCAGGAGGCTGGACTGAGCCAAGCGTCTTTCCCGCCCCCCCGGAGAAGGAGGGGCTAGAACGCAGGGGCGGAGCCAGGGGCGGGAATGGGCGTGATTGGGGGGGCTAGCCTGATTGGTTGGCATGTTGGGCGGAGCCAAAAGGGTGACCGGGTGGGCTTGGAACCTAGACCTCGATACTGGTGGGGACCGACGCCGACCCTGCCCTTACCCTGCCATGGTGGGCCCTTATGAGAGTTCTCTCTCTCGGTCCTGGAGACCCTATGACACAGCGGGAATCTCGCCTGTGGGGGAATCTTCCCCTGGTGGGGAAGCCTATCCGAAACCCACAGGGATGGGAACGGCGACCCCTGCTGGAAGTTGGCCGACTATTATGATTTACTAATACTACTACTGTTGTGACTATAACCTGGGCCTCTTGTACCCCCAAAGGGCAGTACCCTTTCCCACCTGATGCTACCTCTCTTAACTCTCGGGGGGGTACCTTGCACATTGGGGGATCCTCTGGGACTGCAGGAAGAAAGACCATCAGGAGGGTCCCAGTTCCCCAGGCTCTCTGCCAGTTCTTCCCTGCCGGCAGTCCTTGTAGGACCTCTACCCCTTCACCGAGCTTGGTGCCTCCTTAGCCATTTGTCCTCTGTGATGACTGGTCCTGACACACAGGGGGACATCTTGCTTGTGGGTCATGAGTGGACACTGATATCCTTGTGTTCCTGCCTCTCCCACAGGGAGCTCAGATCCTGGCATGTACAGAGGGAGGAGTATGCCGCACCTGACCACGGCAGGGAGTACCAGCTGAGGGAGCACGTAGGAAC
The DNA here is from genome assembly GCF_005190385.1 of Monodon monoceros. Taxonomy (NCBI): domain Eukaryota; kingdom Metazoa; phylum Chordata; class Mammalia; order Artiodactyla; family Monodontidae; genus Monodon; species Monodon monoceros. Next base: position 160,545,255 of record NW_021703774.1, on the reverse strand, counting down.
TGTGAGACAAGAATGTTGCGACAAGCAGCAGACAGGCATCTGGGCAGGTGCTGGAACATCTGTTCGGAAAAGAGGGCAGTGTGTCCTGTGCTTGGCAGCACGGTCTGCACCTTGTAGCGACCTGGAAGGCTGGACTGTCCATCGGCGAGCTGAGATGGTGGGGCTGGTCCCAGATAGGTCCCAAACGGAGTGGAACTCAAACCCAGCCAGAGTAGATGGCTGCAGGCACCCACCCCACGCGGTGGGCAGCATAGTCTCTTCCTGGCTGTGTTCCCTGAACTGCCAGGTGGAGTGGGGTGTGAAGTCTGGCAAATACATGGTGACCTCCCCCTCCACTATTGAAGCTCAGGAGGCCTCAACTCATCATAGAGAAAATCCTTTAATTGCTCTGCCCCTGCCCCCTCCCCAGGGCAGTCCTGGCACCACTGCTCAGGCTGGCTGCCCTTGCCTTCCCCGGGATGCTGAGGACACATTGACCTTGTCCACGTCCCAGTCTATCTGCCTCTCTGATGGGGCCACCACAAGATCTAGTGCCCCTGGTGCCATCGGGCAAGGCAGGCAAGAGACGCCAGGGGCAGGTGGGTGTGAGCAAGGCTGCAGGGCCGTGGTGCATGCAGCCGATGGTGCAGCTTCAGGTGGACGTGCTGCGTGAAGCGACTTGGGCAGACACCGCACTGGAAGGGCCGGGCCCCTGAGTGCAGGCGCAGGTGAGTCGAGGTTGCTGGAGCTGCTGAAGCGTTTGCGGCACATCTGATGGGAATGGGCACTGGCGTCAGCTCTGCGCACCTGGTTGACCCAGGATCTCTGCTCCCCCTCCCCATCTTGAAAATACCCCCCTACGACCTCCCTGTAATGCAGGCCTGGAAGCTTTCCCCCCATGATTCCTCCCTGGGACCCACAGTGTCTGGCAGATTGTAGCCAGTCAGACTGGGTTAGTATCTTGGTTCTTTCACTCCCTGCATGACCTTGTATAGGTGACTTCCCCTCTCTGATCCTTGCTCTCCTTATTGGTAACATGAGAGTATTAATACCTAACCTCATAGGTATGGTGGACTGAATGAGATAATCACATAGAACCCTTATGCGTGGGGCTGCATCTTCAGTGGGCGTAATTAACATTTACTGGGAGCTGCTACATGCCAGGAACTGGTCTCGTGTACTAGTCTTCTCCAGGACTCTGGAGAAGCAGGACTAAGTACTACTCCTATATTACAATGAAAACGCAGAGGCTCAGAGAAGTGAAGCCACTAGCCAAAGCTCACACAGCAAGTTGGAGGCAGAGCTAGGATTTGAACCCAGGTAGCCCGGACTATAACCACTATGCTGCTTTTATTTCTGCCTCTTTAAAACAGGGAAAGAGTCTGGGCCCTTCTGACCTCCCAAGGGACATGGTGAGGCTCAAAGAGGGAGGGAGCTAACATTGAGCTGATGTTATAAGTAGTGTTTATATACTTTGCACACACTATAGCATTAACTCCTCCAACTATGCTGGGAAGTAGGCAATGGGTATCCCCAGGACTCCTAACTTCATTCTTCTCCCCCCCACAGACATACATCTCTTTTCTCCCCTCCAGGCCCAGGGGGTGACCTCCAATATCACGTCCTGGCCCTTCCCTTCCACCTCCCTCTTTCCCCCAACCCTTGCCTCCTGTCCTGTCTCCACTTGCTCAGGATGGTTGGGGAATGGAGGCCATGGGTGCCATCCCCCAGGGGCCTAGAATTTTTCCGCAGCCTGCAGGAGTACAGGGGAGGGGGAGGATGGTCTCACCGGGCACTTGTGGGGCCGCTCCCCAGTATGCACCAGGTGGTGCTTCTGCAGGTGGGCGAGCTGGGTGAAGCTCTTCTGGCACAGGGCACACTGGAACGGGCGCTCCCCACTGTGCACACGCAGATGGACCTGAGCCAGGTGTGGGAGAAATGCTGCCAACTGCCCAGAGCCCTCCAGCAGAGCCGGGGATCCTCTTCAAATCTCTACCCACATCCCCATAGGGCCCCCTTTTGGCATCAAGGCCTCTCAATCCCCCTGCATCTGTATCACCTCCCTGAAGGCCAATCTACCATTCCCCAGGATCCCCTCTCTCTCTCTGCTGCCCTGCAAGAGGGGAGATGGCTGTGGTTAGCAGGCCAGGTGAGGGGTACCCCGTGTGTGTGTGTGTGTGCGTGTGTGTGTGTGTGTGTGTGTGTGTGTGTGTATCTTGTGCAGTGCTTCTCGAAGTATGGTCCACAGACCCGCAGCATCAGCATCACCCGGGAGGGTGTTAGAAATGCAGATTCTCAGGCCCCACCCCAGACCAGCTGAATTAAAATCTCTGGGGCTGAGCCTAGGAATATGCATGTTTACTAGCTCTCCAGGTGGTTTGAGGCTCGTTAAAGTTTAAGAATTCATGCCCTAGAGGGTGCAGAAGGGCTGTTCTCCAATAACTGTAACTTTTCCTCAACTTCAGCAGGTGCCAACTCGCGCCTAGCTTCCGGTCTTTGCTGATACACAGAGATGTGCCCATGGTTGCCCCCTGCTGGACGATGCCTATAATGATGCTTACGGCACAGCGCTGATGTGCAGGATCCCACATGAAAAAGGCTGGTTGTCAGGTCTGTTGTCTAGACTCACTAAAATCTACCCGTTCCCCCACCTGAACTTCAAATAAGTAAACAAGAGGAGGCTTAACTGGGAATCAGAGAGGATGGTTGTTCAAGAAAGGGCTTTGCCCTAGATGTTGAGAGACTGAGATCAAGACCTGACTGCACCATTAAATCAAGGCAACCTTGGGCAAATCTTTTCTCAGTTTCCCTATTTTTAACTTAAATGAGAGGATCTCATAGACAGTCTTTTAGTGTGGAGAGGACTCCTCTCTACGGATGTGAAACTGAGGGGCCAAATGAACCAGCCAAGGTCATAGGCCCTAGAGGTTGCCCAGGAGTTCCTTCTGGCTGTAAGGTCCTTGATTCTAGAAGCAGGATGGGAGGGGGGTCATTGAAGGATGCTGAGGGGAGCCATGGAGCCCAGAAGCAGATACCTTGAGGTTGGAGAGCTGCCCAAAGCTCTTGCTGCACACGTTGCACTCATACAGGGTTTTGCCATTCTTTTTCTTCAGCAGATAAGGCAGTGCCGAAGAGCCCGCCTGGGAGCCCGGCGGGGCCGACTTTGCTGGAACCGCCCGGCCAGCATGCTCCAGCCCTGTGGAGTTGGTCCTGGCAGCTGCAGAGCCTGGATTCCGGGCCTGGGAGGGTTGGGTTTGGCCAGAGGCTTGAGAGGCCCCTGCGTAGGGGTGCAGGGTCTCCCCCTGGGTGCTGGAGTGCCCGGCCTCATAGACATTCATCAGCAAGGTGGGCACAGCCATGGTGGTGTAGGAGGTGTTCTGGGGCAGCATGAAGAGGGAGGGACACTGCACAGAAGGTAGGCCCCCACAGGTGACCAGGTAAGGTGAGGGGAGGAGAAGTGGGTACACAGGATAGAACGGGCAGAGGTGGGATGGGAGTTCTTTGGAAATGGGGGTGGGTGGGGGCCAGGAGCAGAAAGCCAAGGGGCTGGGGCTCTTTTTTTCTTGCCAAGGGTTTGGGAAAGAGCTGTTGTGAGGAGAGAAGGATGGGCCGGGGGACCCCTCGCCAGCTCTTTCCCGCTGGCTTCCCATCTTGTCCCTGCTCAGAGGGTACTTGGCTGTGAGTTTCTCGCCATTGGAGGAGCCGGCAGGCCGCCCTGGTGGCTGGTGCCCTGAGCAGGAAAGGGAAGATGGTCAGGGCCGCACAGACTTGGGTAAAGTTCTGCTCTGCATCAACCTGCCTGGCTCAGAGCTGAGAGAGGGCTCTAGCCTGCACGGCACCTCCCCTCTCTGGGCTTTCCTGGTCTGCAGTTGCCCTTGCCAATAAAAGAGGCTAGAATTTGTGCAGCGCATAATAATTTCAGAGAGTGAAAGCGGTTCAAGAAACCTATTAGACGTACAGGTGGAGAAGTCAAGTGGGCAGTTGGGTGAATTGGTTTGGAGATTAACAGAGCAGCCTGAGCTGGAGACATAAATCTGGGTGCCATGGGCCCAAATGAGATCCCATAAAAGGTGGTCCTAGATCTGCTGTGTCCAAAATGGTAGCCACCAGACACATTTAAATTGATTAAAATAAGTACAGTAAAAACTTCAGTTCCTCACTTGCACTAGCCACACTTAAAAGGCTCAGTAGGTATGGTATCAGACAGCACAAGTACAGAGCATTTCCATTATTGCAGGAAGTTCTATCAAACTGCTACTCTAGATAAAGAGAACAGGAGAGAAGGGGGGAAAGAAGAGAGAGGAGAGGAGAAGAGAGGAGATGGGAACATGGGAGGAGAGGGGAGGGGAGGGATGAGGCGGCGGCTCTGGACTGAGTTCCTGAGCAGGGGAAGACTTAGGAGGTACGTAATGGAGAGCAAGCAAGGGAGACTGAGGTGCAACAGCCAATGAGGTAGGAGTTAAACTGGGAGTGATATAAAGTAAAATATTAAATATGTATAAAGATTAAAAAGTAGACTGTCTGCTTGGATCCTCATTTATTCACTCAACCAGCTTTACTGAGCTGCTTTACTCTGTGCTGGGGAAATAAAGGACACAGCAGCATGGTCCCTGCCCTCCAGGTCGAGTTGCATAAGGAAATGGGGTATCGTAAGCAATAAACATAGAACATAGGTTAGTGAGATTGTACTTTTGTGGAAGAAGAAACTGGCCTCCATGATGTCATAGAGCCAGAAAGGGCAGAACCATGACTCCACCCACGACTCCCTGACTCCCAGTCAGGGCTCCTGTCTTATAAAATAGGCCCCTCTAGCTCAAACACTCTAGGCAGACAAAGCGCCACTCTCAACCGCCGGGAATAGCTGCGCCTACACCAGATCCCATACCCACGCCTGAGAAAACCACTGCCCACCTCCTCTGCTCACCTCTGCTCACGTGTCACCACCTGAGAGCCCCTCACACCCCCAGGCAGAGCTCCAGCTCAGAATGTGGCAGTAACACGTGCTTGAGGCACTGTCCTCATGAGTGACACTGGGTCCGCAATGTCTCTCATCCCCAAACCTAACAGTGCTTCCCACCTCCAGCCTCCACCAAGGTGCAGCCCCGTGCCCTGGGCTTACTTGTGCTCGAGGCATCCTCTCTGAGACCCTGCGGGGCTGTGCCCGGGGGTGCCGACTTCAGGGTGCACAGGTATACGTCCGGGCCCTGAGGGCAGGCCAGCAGGGAAGACCTGGCCAGTGCCAGTGGCAAGGGGCACAGCCAGCTGGCACAGGACGGGCCATGGGCATCCACTGTGTCTGGAAGTGGCCTGAAGCCTGGCAAGACCTGGAAGACAGGGGGAAGGGGCTTGGGGGCCAGGGACTGGGAGTCCCCTGGGGTAGTCCCTTGGGATGGTTCCACTCCTAGTTTGGTTTCCAAAGGGGGAGGAGAAGCTAAGACCAACCCCCAACCTACACCCGCCTCCACCATGTCTGTCACTCAAATGGCTTCCCCTTCCCTCATCCGCGTTCCCAAGGGACTCACACGTCCACCCCCAGGGTTACCCTCCCCCTGCCCCAGAACCCCTCACTCAGCCCTGCTCTTCCTCCTCCCCTTCCTTCCTGACCACCCTCAGACTATCTACCTGAATGGAGCCAAGGTGAACGTAGAGAAAATCCTCATCAAAGACTGTGTACCCCACAGGAGGGCCCTGAGCCTCCTCCCTCTAAGGCCCGGGCCACGGTCACACAGCCAAGCTTCCTGCATGGCCCTGTCCCTTCTCATGCCTCACAGGAGAGTCGGGCCCCTGGGGCACGGGAGAGGGTCTCTGGCACTTCCAAAGGCACATTCCCATGATGTGCCGGGGTACGGGTGCTCAGGACCAGGGGAATCTAGGTCCCTTCAGATTTTCCCCCTACTTCTTCCTAACATCCCCTCCTTCCAGAAGCAGCCTGGCCTCAAAATTGGGGATGGGACCGCATCTTACCTGATCGCCTTGGCAGAGCTGGAAGTCCGAGTGGGGGGACAGGGAGTCTCCTGTGCTCCCCAGGGGCTTAGTCTTGTGGCAACAACCCAACTCTGGAGCGGGTTCCCCCTTCATGACCCCACTACCTGCTGGGAAGACAGGTCAGTCACAGGTGAGCAGTGAAGGTCCTCCAAATAAGAGTCTGTCTTCGAGGACTGGCTCTCCCAGGAAACCACTGTGTGACCTTGAGTCAGTCACTGCCCCTCCTGGCCTCAGTTTCCCTATCTGCAAACTGGGAGGGTTGGATTGGCTGATGTGAAAGGACTGTCTCAGCGATGACATGAAAGCCAATGATGCTTTCCTGGTAGGGGCAAGAAGAGGATTGAATGGAGACTGGCCAATCAGAGGCAAAGAGCACAGCTGGCCTGAATCCCATCCCTGGGGAAGAGAGGAGAGAGGAAGGTCCTCATGGAGGTACTTCCAGGTAAGCTCAGAGATCTGAGGAAACATTCCAGACCTCCTCAGGGCCACAGGGAATTGAGAAGCTATTCCAAGACTCTACCAACCACAGGCTCCTCACTGAGGGGTGCCCCTGTCCCCCAGCTCATCCACACAACTTTTCTGGGCCTCTGAGGAAGCCCCAGTGTCCTGCCACCCAGACTTTCCGGGCTCAGCTTCCTCAGCAGGGGTGGTCTGAGCAAGCGGACCCAGAGTCCCCTGGTCCTGACTGGCCTGACAGGAGGCTGCCCTGTGCCAGCTCTCTGCTCGGCTAGCGCCTCACTTCTCTGCTGCTTTCACTGAGGCCCGCGCAGCCCAGGGACCACGCAGCTCGGCAAGTGTCCCGAGGCCCTTCCCTTTCCCCCCCGTAACCCTCCTTAACCCCTGGTGCCCCTCAGAGCCTGGCACCCTCACGCGGGTGTCTCATTCCTCCAAAACCCGGTCTCCTCTCCCTCTTCCCTGACTCCTCCCAACCTGCGCCAGGTCTCAGAACACCCTAGAAGGAGAGGCGGCCTGGGTGAGGCTCTTCACTTGGCTCGGCAGAAGTCCCTTCTGGCTGGGGAAGGAAGCAGGTGGGCAGGTGGGCCACCAGCCTCTGTCTGTGTTTGCGGCCCCCGTGGGTGTGAGAGGTGACAGGAAGGCGCTACATTTGAAGTTGCCACAAATAGGAAGGGGGGGCAGGCAAGCAGGCGGGGGCCCTATGGGACCTGACAAGGGCGAGCCGCCCACCTGCCTTTACCTACCTGAGACAACACTGCCAGAGCTTGGGGCCACAGTAAACTTCAGTGTGCGGGCTGGGATGGAGTGGGGTGTGGTTAACTCTGGTTCTCAGAGAACTCAGATGGCTGAGCAGGAGGGGGACAGAGCAGGGCTCAGAGGCTGGAGCTGGGGTCCTTCCAGGGATGCGGGCCCAATGGGGACAGAGACGGGCAATGATGTTGACAGGGAAGACAGTGACGGTGGTGGCAGGGACAGAAACAGGCAGAGACAAGAGCAGGCAACATAGGGTGAGGCAGGGGAGAAAGCAGGAATCCGACCTCACACAGCAGGCGCCTAGGAGGCAACGAGTACATCTTCCTCCTCTTTGTCCCATCTCTGATTTCTCGGTTCTGGGGAATCCTTTCTCTAATTTAGATAGAATGCTGAGGGACCCCCCCCCCCGGCAAGAGATAATTCAAAGACACAGTAAAATGCTTGTAAGGCATGACTAGATATCAAAAGGGAGACCCTTTAGGCCAGAAACAGCTTTAGGCTGAGCAATTTCATCGTTCCTGTGAGCAGGAGAAGGTGCATCACCCCCCGGCCTCACACAAATTCTGCCCGGTTGGTGTGTCCGCAGTGTCTGGCCCAGTGTGGCAGCCCCATCCAGGCCTCAAACTCCACCTGGCCATGCCACCCAGGTGGCATGGAATGCACAGGGACATCTCGAACTCTCCATTGTAGGCAAGGGGCATATTACTCTACCAGCTCAACCCCTGGTCAGTACTCACTTCCGCTCTGGCCCCCGTCACTTCCTGTCATAATCATTTGCCCATAAAACTGACCCCTACATGTCTGTGTGTATCTCAAGGTCAGGGACCACTCTTTACTTATTCTTGTTTCCCATGTAGATATTTGCCAGGTTTTTTGGGTGCCCAGCATCTGGAACTTTCTCCCACATGAGTCTGGAGGGAGGCAGAAGGCACATTCCACTATAAAAGCCAAAATGGCCACATGCTGAATTCCTACCTCCTTGCTCCAACACGTGATGCAGGCACATGACATGGACCAGACTGACCAGATGTGCCCATCCAGACTGTGATCAGAAGCCAGTGGCCCTGGGGCTTCCCTGCTGGTGCAGTGGTTAAGAATCCGCCTGCCAATGCAGGGGACATGAGTTCGAGCCCTGGTCAGAGAAGATCCCACATGCCGTGGAGCAACTAAGCCCGAGCACCACAACTACTGAGCCTACGCTCTAGAGCCTGCGAGCCACGACTACTGAGCCCGTGTGCCACAACTACTGAAGCCCGCCCGCCTAGAGCCCGTGCTCTGCAACAAGAGAAGCCACTGCAATGGGAAGCCCATGCACCGCAACGAAGAGTAGCCCCCGCTCGCCGCAACTAGAGAAAGCCCGCGCACAGCAACAAAGACCCAATGCAGCCAAAAATAAACTAAATAAATTAAAATTTTCTTTTAAATTAAAGAAAAAGAAAAAGAAGCCAGTGGCCTTGAGGTGGCAGGTTGGTGGAGCCCACTCTGTACGTAGATGGTGATGCCAGCCTCCAGGACAGCAGAGGGAAGAAAGGGGTTCAGAGGGTGTCACCAGTCCTCTCAGGGCTGGTACTGGGGGTGTGGTCCTGGCCCTGCTTTCCAAGCCTGGCTCTGCAGCCTTCCCAAACCTTCTCTGAGCTTCCCCAGCATCTTTTTTTTTTTGCGGTACGCGTGCCTCTCACTGCTGTGGCCTCTCCTGTTGCGGAGCACAGGCTCCGGACGCGCAGGCTCAGCGGCCATGGCTCACGGGCCCAGCCGCTCCGCGGCATGTGGGATCTTCCCAGACCGGGGCATGAACCCGTGTCCCCTGCATCGACAGGCAGACTCTCAACCACTGCACCACCAGGGAAGCCCCCCCCAGCATCTTTTAAGTGAATTCTTCCTTTCGCTCTCTCTTCTTCTTTTTTTTGTCCTTTGCTCACACTGCATGGTTTGTGTTCCTTGACCAGGGATTGAACCTGGGCTCTCAGCAGTGAGAGCACAGAATCCTAACTACTGGACCAACAGGGAATTCCCTCCTTCTCTCCTTAAATCCTCCTGAAATGGTTTCTGTAGGTTACAACCAAGAATCCTGCACTATACATGTCCAGAATAGATGAAGCGCCAGGCTCAGGTTGGAATACTCCGAGGATTAGGGTAGATAGCTACATTTACAGTTACTATGTGCCTGGCACTGTGCTAGGGGCTTCATAAACATTATCTTATTTAATCTTCACAATAAGCCTGTGCAGTTGGTTTTATTATCCCCATGATGATGGAACAGAAGCTCAGAGAGAGTAAGCAACTCACTCAGAGTCACACAGCAAATAGCCAAGAGCTCTCTAGTGCCAACCCTCAGATTCCACTGTCTCTTGGCAATGTCAGCCCACCCCCAGTGCCACCCCCACTGCTTCATTTGTGCCCCCCATACTCTCTTCTGAAGTGCCATTCCCAAGGCCCAGACCACCCTCCCCATCCTCTCCCCCAACCAACCCTGCACATACCAGTTGCCCTCTCAGCATCCTTCAGATTAGAGGGCAGCCCTTCCCATGGCACTCCTTGCCATCTTGGTCAACCAGAACTCCACTCCCCAAAGCTGGAGCCCTCCCAGCCTCCCAGGACACAGCCTGCCTCCCCTCCAGCCTTGCCTGGAATCTAAGGGTGCAAGAGCCTCACTGGGTACCTGTGGAAGGCCCCACCCACATCTCGAAGGAGGATTCACACACACCTTTGGCTTCCATCTGCCAACTCCGCCCCCTCCTGGCATCACACTCTGCTCCCAGCTCACAGAAAAGTGTACAACCTCTTGGTTAGGAACAAGAAGGAAAATGGCCTTGGAGATTTCCAGATCTCTAATCCCTGAAAGACCTGGTTAGGAGTGTCCCAGGAGGAGGGCTGGGGACACAATTCCTCAAGTTCCCACTGGAAACAGCCTCTACCTGCCAATCCCTTCCTTGCTCCTTTCTCTTGGGCCTTGCCAGGTCCTCTGTCTTGTCAGCCTCCAGGTCCACTGTGATGTCACCAGCTTAACTGTGATGTCACCATGTTCCACATCCCCCTGAGGGGTAGCACAAGGGGCAGGACCATGGCCTCCTGGGAAACCTGGACCAATGCCTGGACCCAGATGAGAGACCCAGGCCAAGGCAAGTCCTTGAAGACCAGAGGGGGCTTGAGAAATGATCGTGGAGGGGAAGCAGGGTTGAGGAGCTTTCAGTGCTGAGCGAAAACACCAGGGAGGCCTCAGAAAAGAATCAGCGTCTGGAGCAGAAGGGCGGGAGGGGTGGACAGGGGTCTTCAGGCTCCTGGCTCACTGTGCACTTGCTTTCTTCATCTTTCTGTTAATTACAGAATAATACAGATGAGTGGTCCACGATTCAAGCAACATAGAATATATAGACAAAAAATGGAAGCCCCCCTCCTTCACAGTTTCCCAGTGGTGAGTGTGAATTGTTTGGTGTTCATCCTTCCAGACGTTTATCCATGAACCTACAAACAAGTAAATGGACTTTAAAATTTTGTTTTTATACACAAATGAATTATATGATAGTACTGTTCTGAAGCTCTTTCTATCAACAACCTACTGTGGCCATCATTTCATGCCAGAATGTACACATCATTTACCCCCTGTTTTTTCCTGACCATATAGTGTTCCATTGCAGAGGGCCACCTACATGTCCTCTGATGGACAGAATATGCAGCATTTCTCTGCTGGTGCACTCCAATTTTTCCCTGTTCCACACAAGGCCGGAAAGGATCTCCATGCAGAGATAATATGCAGAGTGTTTAAGAATATTAGCTCTCAGACACAGAAAAACAAATATTATATGATATCACTTATATGTGGAATCTAAAAATAATACAAACGAACTTATTTACAAAACAGAAACAGACGCACAGACATAGAAAACAAACTTATGGTTAGGAAACGTGAAAGAGGAGGGGGAGGGATAAATTAGGAGTATAGGATTAAAAGATACACACCACTATATATCAAATAGATAAACAAGGATTTACCATATAGCACAGGGAACTGTTTTCAATATCTTGTAATAACCTATAATGGAAAAGAATTGGAATAAATATATATATGTATGTATTTTTTTTAAAAGAATGTTAACTCTGCTGGATTTAATCCCAGCTCTGTGACATTAGGGCAAGTCACTTAACCTCTGTCCCTCTTTCCTCATCTGTCAAATGGGGATAATAATAGCACTTGCCTCACAGCGTTCTTTCAATGATTCCTCAAGATAATTTATGTAAAGCCCTGAGGACAGTGCCGGGCCCCATGCAAGCACTTGACAAATGTGGGTTACTGTTAATATTGTATATCAATCTTTGCCTAGTTAGGCAAGTATCTGCAAGTCAGCTTCCTAAAAGCTGGTGATGAATGTTCCTGGCTCACTTCGGAAGACCAGAATTTGGGCAGCACACTTGGAGTCATGAACTGCATTCAGTTTTATTGCTTTATTCATTAAGCCCTGGTTGGAGACCATTGCTCTCCTCCAATGCAGTCTTGCCCTCACAGCAGTCCACATACCACAGCAATAGTAGCTCCTGGCATTCGAGCCCTCCCCATGTGCCAGGAACCCTGCAAAGCACTTTGACCAGCTTTATCTAACTCCATCAACACAATGGCAAGATGCATGCTATTATTTCTGTTTTACAGACAAGAAAACTGAAACTCAGAGAAGGAAAGTGACTGGCCCAAGATCACGTGACCCAAGTTGGGGCTGCGATGTCCCAGAAGAGAAGGAGACCTCAGGGAAGAATTCCTGGGGCAATTCAGGGGCACCTAGGAACAGACAAAAAGGGCCACAAATGTGGTGCAGTAGAGTCTGGATTCCCTCCAGAGGCCAAAGGACCCTTGGAAAAGTAAAGATGGATAGAGACCCAAGTAAAGGACTGGGGAAATGTGCTGCAGAATTAGCATCTGGCACCGTGCAAGCTCCCCAAGAACCTGTCATTCATTCATTCACTCACATATTCATTCACATATTTATTAATTGCCAACTACGTATCAGGCATTGGACTAGTTGCTGGGAATAAAGCCCATAGGAACATGACACAGACCTTGCAATTTACAGCCCACTTATCAGAAGGCTTGCAGGATGTTGCTGAAATAAAAAGTTGTGTGCAACTATCAAAGCTTATTATCATTAAACGGTTTGGGAAGCAAAGTAGAGCCAGGAGTGTTGGGCTAGCTTGTGCAGTACAAAGAGAAACACAGTGGAACCACAAGCAAAAGCCCCACTTCCTCTTCAAAATCCTCAAAAACTTCTTCAATCCATAACCACTGCCACCTCCCACCTTGAGGACAGTCAGCTGAGCTCCTGGCTGGCTCAGTGCCAGGGTCCTGGAACTCTGTTGCATGCATAATTTTGAGGGGGCACCAGATCAGCCAGGTCAGGAGGGGGGTCTGGGACCATCATTGCTTCAGAGGGTTAAGCAGCTCTGTGACTCTGACAGGGTTGGGGGTGGAGAGCTCAGCCCAGCCCACAGTGCCCTGCCCCCGCTCTGTTGTTGACACCTCCCTCCCTCTGCCTGACACCCACTTATCTCATCTCCCCAGACAGCCCAGCTGTCAGTCAGATGCAACGAGTTGGCCTTTGGCTTCACACCCCAGGGCAGGGAGATCCTGAGATAGGGCTCGCCAGCTCTCACATTTGCAGAAAGGGCCTCGAGATTCTTGCATCTTCCCCTGCACCCACCCGTAAACTTCCAGTCCTTCTGTGGACAAAACTGTAGATATATCTTCAAATGATATTTGATATCTTCAAATGACATCTGAGATCTTCCCACCCATCCCCTTATCTCAACCATTTCAAGAGGATAGGAGACAAAAAGAGGTCACACAGCTGGAATTCAAATCCAGTAGCGCTAATATACCCTTAACCACCATATAGCACTGCCTACCATATACACGGATGTCCTATCCAGCCTTGTGTGAAACAGAGAAAAATTGAAGTCCACATATATGCCCACCATTAGAAGAATTGTACCTATTATGTACATACATGCAATGGAATACTACACAGCCAGCAAAAAGCAAAGGGTAAATCTACTAAGTGCCTCCTGTGTGGTAAACCTCTTTATAGTCATCTCATTTAATCCTCCTTGAAATCTTCCAAGGTAAGAACTCTTAATGTCTCCATTTTATAGATAAGCAAACAAAGATTCAACAAGGGTAAACCAGGTAGCATCCACTCAAATACCTACAGTGGCCATGCAGTTAACAAAGAGTGGTCCAGGAATAAGTATGATGCAAATGGTACCTGACACACAGCCTTGGTGTCAGGATTAACAAGGAAAGGTGGAGACTGAGGTAAACCAGAGAGCTTAGGCCATTCATCATGACTCAGCATATTAGAGGCCAGTGCTGCCAAAGGCACTGACTTTTCTAGAGAATCTGAAAATCAGGATTCTTGTGTGAAATCTCTAGATTTTTTTTTTTAAAGTTGGTTCAAGTGTTTTAAAATAATGGGCCCACCAATCAGAACAGATCTGTGTGTCAGATTCAGCTGCCTCTGTCCAAGGTCCCAGAGCCCTAGCTCTTTCCTGTCTCCAAAGGATATGACCCACATTCCATCAAACCTTCAAAGAATATCAATTCTTGACAAAATCTCCTAAAAAATAGAAAAGGAGGGAACACTTCCCAACTCATTGTATGAGGCTAGTATTACCTTGATACCAAAACCAAAGACATCACAACTACAGAGAAATATCTCTTATAGATATATATGCAAACATCCACAACAAAATACAAGCAAACAGAATCCACCACAAGAGAATGATTATACACCATGACCAAGTAAGATTTATACCAGAAGTGGTTTGACATCCAAAAATTGATTAATGTGACACACTATATCGATAAAATAAAGGATAAAAACCACACAATCATCTCAGTAGACTCAAAGAAAGCACTTGACAAAATCCAACACTCTTTCATGATAAAAACACTCACTCAACTAGGAATAAGGGACTTCCCCATCCCAACAAAGAACGTCTACATAAAGCAAGTGGCCGACATTACACTCAATGGTGAAAGCCTTGTTGCTTTCCCTCTCAGATCAGGAACAAGACAAGGACGTCTACTCTCACAACTTCTATTCAACATTGTCCTGGAGGCCCTAGCCAGGGCAATTTTAGGCAAGAAAAAGAAGTAAAAGTCATCCAGATTAGAAAGAAAAAGTAAAACTATTTCTATACACACATGACATGATCTTATATATAGAAAATCCTGAGGAATCCACAAAAATGTATTGGAATTAGTAAACGAGTTCAGCAAGGTTGCAGGACACAAGATCAACCAATGGTGCTGAGAAAACTGGATATCTGTGTGCCACAAAATTCTCATACTGTGTACAAAACTGACTCAGAATGAGTTATAGACCTAAAGATAAGAGCTAAAACCATAAAATTCTTAGAAGAAAATCTAGGAACATATCTTCGCGACCTTGGTTAGTCAAAGCCTTCTTAGATACAACATTAAAAACGTAGGCAAAAAAATGGGAAATAAAGGTAAATTAGACTTTAAAACTTGTGTGCTTCAAAGGATTCCATCAAGAAATGAAAAGGCTAGGATGCCTGTAATTAAAAAAAAAAAAAGTGTTGGCAAAGTTGTAGAGAAATTGGAACACTCATCCATTGTTGATAGGGATACAAAATGGTTCAGCTGCTGTGGAAAACAGTTTCGTGATTCCTCAAAAAGTTACAGAATTACCATATGACCCGGGAATCCCACTCCTAGACATATACCAAAAGAATTGAAAACAGGTATTCAAGCAAGTACATGTACACGCATGTTCATAGTAGCACTGTTCACGGTAGCTAAAAGGTAGAAATAGTCCAAATGTCCATCAACAGATGAATGGATAAATAAATTATATATATATATTATATATATATGCAATGGAATATTATACAATGTGGATGAACCTCCAAACCACTATGCTAAGTGAAAGAAATCAGACACAAAAGGTCACATATTATATGATTCCACTTATATGAATGTCTAGAATAGATAAATTCATAGAGATAGCAGATTGGTCATTGCCAGGGGCTGAGGGGAAGAGAGAATGAAGAGAAATTGCTTGAAGGGTAAGGGATTTTACTTGGGAGTTATGGAAGTCTTTTGGAACTAGATACAGGTGGTGGTTGTACAGCGTTCTGATGACAGTGAATTGTTCACTTTAAAATGGTTAATTTTGGGCTTCCCTGGTGGTGCAGTGGTTGAGAGTCTGCCTGCCGATGCAGGGGACGTGGGTTCGTGCCCCGTTCCGGGAAGATCCCACATGCCGCGGAGCGGCTAAGCCTGTGAGCCATGGCCGCTGGGCCTGCGCGTCTGGAGCCTGTGCTCCACAACGGGAGAGGCCACAGCAGTGAGAGGCCCGCATACGGCAAAAAAAAAAAAAAGGTTAATTTTATGTTATGTGAATTTTACCTTAATAAATTATTTTTTAAAGAAGAAAGTGAAAAAGCAACTCGCAGAATGGGAGAAAATATTTTCAAAGCATTTATCTGATAAGGAACTTGTATCCAGAATATATAAACAGCTCTTACAACTCAATAATAAAGAACAAATAACCAAATCAAAAAATTGGCAAAGGGTACGAACAGACATTTCTCCAAAGAAGACATATAAACGGACAATAAACATATAAAAATTCTCAACAACAGCAAAAAGAGCTCAACATTAAAAGTCATTAGAGAAATGCAAATCAAAACCACAATGAATTGCTATTTCACACCCACTAGGATGGTTATAATTTTTTTAAAAATATGATAAAAGACAAGTGTTGGTAACAATATGGAGAAATTGGAACCCTTATACGTTGTGGGCAGGAAAGCAAAATGCTGCAGCCACTGTGGAAAATAATTTGGTGGTTCTTCAAAAATTTAAGCAGTTACCGTATGACTCAGCAATTCTATTCTTAGATAATATATACTCCAGAGAATTGAAAACATATGTTCATATAAAAACTTTTATATGAATGTTCATAACAGCTTTAGTTGCGATAGCTAAAAAGTGGAAACAACACATAAATCTAATATACTTCAATTAAAAAAAAAAAGAAACAACCCAAATGTCCATCAGTTGATGAATGGATAAACAAAATGTGGTATATTCATACAACGGGATATTCTTCATCTATAAAAATGAAGTACTAACACACGCTACAATGTAAACATTAAAAACATTATGTTAAATGAAAGAAGCCAGTCACAAAGATGACATATTGTATGATTCCATTTATATGAAATGTCCAGAATAGGCAAATATATGGAGACAGAAATTTGATTAGTGGTTGCCTAGAGCTGGGGGTTGGGAGGGGGAAATTGGGAGTGTCTGCTTTTAGTGTGATGAAGATATTCTAAAACAGGTCATGGTTGGCCTTCCCTGGCGGCACAGTGGTTAAGAATCCGCCTGCCAATGCAGGGGACATGGGTTCGATCCCTGGTGCTGGAAGATCCCACATGCCGTGGAGCAACTAAGCCCATGCACCATGACTATTGAGCCTGTGCTCTAGAGTCCATGAGCCACAGCTACTGAGCCTGCATGCTGCAACTACTGAAGCCCACCTGCCTAGAGCCGGTGCTCCACAACAAGAGAAGCCACCACAATGAGGGGCCTGTGCACCACAATGAAGAGTAGCCCCGCTCGCCGCAACTGGAGAAGGCCCGCACGCAGCAATGAAGATCCAACACAGTCAAAAATAAATAAATAAAATAAATAAATTTAGAAAAATTTAAAAATAAAATAGGTCATGGTTAAAAATACATATGATCATGGTGGTCGCACAGCTCTGATATACTAAAAACCACTGAATTGCCCACTTTAAGTGGGTGAATAGTACAGCATACACTGTATGATATATTAAAGCTCTTAAAAAGAGAAAGATAAGTATATTCTTGCCTTCTTCTCTTTTTTTTTGTTTTGCAGTATGCGGGCCTCTCACTGTTGTGGTCTCTCCCGTTGCGGAGCACAGGCTCAGCGGCCATGGCTCACGGGCCCAGCCGCTGCGCAGCATGTGGGATCTTCCCGGAACGGGGCACGAACCCGTGTCCCCTGCATCGGCAGGCGGACTCTCCACCACTGCGCCACCAGGGAAGCCCCTATTCTTGCCTTCTTAACACTAGAATGCCTTCCTGGGGTTTCCATAAACGTCTCCTGCTAGAATGGGGGCTCCATGAAATGAGGGCTCTAGTGAAGTATCCATCAAAACCTACATGTCATTTCTCCAAAGAAGACATACAGATGGCCAACAAACACATGAAAAGATGCTCAACATCACTAATTATTAGAGAAATGCAAATCAAAACTACAATGACAGGGCTTCCCTGGTGGCGCAGTGGTTAAGAGTCCGCCTGCCGATGCAGGGGACACGGGTTCGTGCCCCGGTCCGGGAAGATCCCACATGCCGCAGAGCGGCTGGGCCCGTGAGCCATGGCCGCTGAGCCTGCGCGTCCGGAGCCTGTGCTCCACAACGGGATAGGCCACAGCAGTGAGAGGCCCGTGTACCGCAAAAAAAAAAAAAAAATCTACAAACAGTAAATGCTGGAGAGGGTGTGGAGAAAAGGGAACCCTCCTACACTGTTGGTGGGACTGTAAATTGATACAGCCACTATGGAGAACAGTATGGAGGTTCCTTAAAAAACTAAAAAAAATAGAACTACCCTATGACCCAGCAATCCCACTACTGGGCATATACCCTGAGAAAACCATAATTCAAAACAACACATGCACCCCAATGTCCATAGCAGCACTATTTACAATAGCCAGGACATGGAAGCAACCATGGAAGCAATGTCCGTCAACAGATGAATGGATAAAGAAGATGTGGTACATATATACAATGGAATATTGCTCATCCATAAAAAGGAATGAAATTGGGTCATTTGTAGAGACCTGGATGGACCTAGAGAGTGTCATACAGAGTGAAGTAAGTCAGAAAAAGAAAAGCAAATATCGTATAATAACGTATATATGTGGAATCTAGGGACTTGCCTGGTGGCGCAGTGGTTAAGAATCCGCCTGCCAATGCAGGGGACATGGGTTTGATCCCTGGTCCTGGAATATCCCAGATGCCACAGAGGAAATAAGCCCGTGCGCCACAACTACTGAGCTTGCGCTTTAGAGCCCATGAGCCACAACTACTGAAGCCTGTGCACCTAGAGCCCATGCTCCACAAGAGAAACCACCTCAAGTGAGAAGCCCGCACACCGCAATGAGAGTAGCCCCCGCTCGCCGCAACTAGAGAAAGCCCACGCGCAGCAACGAAGACCCAACACAGCCAAAAATAAATAAATAAATATTTTTTAAAAATAGCATATATGCGGAATCTAGAAAAATGGTATAGTGATATTATATGCAAAGCAGAAATAGAGACACAGACGTAGAGAACAAATGTATGGATACCAAGGGGGAAAGGGATGGGGTGGGAGGAACTGGGAGACTGGGATTTATATTTTTGATACTATGTATAAAATAGACAACTGATGGGAACATACTGTATAGCACAGGAAACTCACCGAATGCACTACGGTAGCCTAAATGGGAGGGAAGTCCAAAAGGGAGGGGATACCTGTATGTGTATGGCTGATTCATTTTGTTGTGCAGTGGAGGCTAACACAACATTGTAAAGCAACCATACTTCAATAAAAACTCAAAAAAAAACAGAACCTGTATGTCAGGCTCCCCACAACTTCAGCTTAATGGTATGTGAACAAGAGCAGGCCCAGAGCAGAGTATTTCCACACACAAGCTCTGCTTTGGCAGAAATGGTGATGGAAATGGTGGCTTGGCACTCAACATCCCTTGCTCCCTCCTAGCATGCCTTCCTGTACTGCACAGGAGGAACGTGAAAAAACTACATTTCCCTAACTCCTTTGCAGCTAGGACACTGATTATGAATATGGTTGTGCTAATCCAGACACATCTGGATGAGATTTGGAAGGTGAAAGTGAAGAGGTCAAAGGCTCTAGGTCAGCCTTTTTTACAACAGTATCAGCAGCAGGACCAGAGTCAAAGTTTGGAGCATCTTTTGTTTTCTTTTTCGTTGTGGATCTGGCATAGGTCTGGAGCCAGCCCTTACAGATTCTCCACCTTTCTGAGTGAAGCAAAGGGAGCAGCTCCCCAGCCTGATCAGTTCTGTAGAGTTGTTCTGGAATTACTCCTGGAGGCCTAGTCTAGAACCAGCTCCCAGTCCCTTCTTGTTATTTTGGAAGATTTAGTGCCCTGTATGACATCCCTTTCCAATTGGCAATAGCAGTTTATTTATTTATTTATTTATTTAAACCATCATATGCTTTTTTTAAAAAATAAATTTATTTATTTTTGGCTTCTTTGCTTCTTTGTTGCTGCGCGCGGGCTTTCTCTAGTTGCGGCGAGCGGGGGCTACTCTTTATTGTGGTGCGCGGGCTTCTCATTCCAGTGGCTTCTCTTGTTGCAGAGCACAGGCTCTAGGTGCACGGGCTTCAGCAGTTGTGGCATGCGGGCTCAGTAGTTGTGGCTTGTGGGCTCTAGAGGGCAGGCTCAGTAGTTGAGGCGCATGGGCTTAGTTGTTCCGTGGCCTGTGGAATCTTCCCGGACCAGGGATCCAACCTGTGTCCCCTGCATTGGCAGGCGGATTCTTAACCGTTGCACCGCCAGGAAAGTCCCAATAGCAGTTTATTTATTTGCAGCTTAGCCTTAAGGAATACGCCAGCTTCGCCCATGTTGTCTTGCATGAAGACATGTAATCATTCTGAGCCTTTGTATCCTCATCTTTAGAATGGAAGTAAGAATACCCCACTGAGGATTAAATATGAAGTATTTTAAGCTAGCATACTACTTGACAACAGTTTCATGAACTGAAGCTCTCTGGTTCAGTTCAGGGGTCCTCGTAGCTTGGACTCCTGTGAGGTAACAAACAGACTCAGGCTACACCCTCCTTCCTCCCAGAAGTTCACCCCGACATTTCCTATCTCTGCATCCTTAAAACTCGGAGCCAAGTGGTGTAGGTCCCGTTGTGTCAGGTATGAGAGAGTAGGGCAGGGGAGAGACCACCAGATTGGGGCTTGGACCATCTAGTAGCCCTCTTTTACAGATGAGAAGACTGACATTTAGGGAAGATAAAGGACTTGCTTAAGATCAACAAGCCACAGAGGCAGAGAATGGATCTGAAGGCACTTTTGTCCGACTGCGGAGTGAGGCCTTTGTTCAGCACACTACACAGACCTGTTACTTTTGGCACGTGATCCACTCCCCACTCTGTTTGAGGAAAGGAGGTGGCAACCTCATTTCAATGAGAAATTACCTCGAGAGACAGCCTGCTGTGGGCAAGGACACCACTCCAGGAAACTGGGGCAATTTGGGTACCACGAAGAGCATTCAGGAGGCAGCAGGTCCTTCGCTAGGATCTAGGTGAGATGACAACTCTGAGTGCTCACCCAAGGAATCAGGAGAGAAAGATCTAGTCACTCGGCTGACGTCGACCTAAAACGTGCTATGCATGAGGTGCCACGGTGGCTGTGGGAACGTGTGCTGTAGCAGGGAGCCCAGGCAGGGACCGTTAGTTGCCTACCCATCAGCAGGCCTCAGACCTTCCCAAGGACACCGTTCCCAGGGCCCCAGGAATTTCACACCTTCAGAGAGGGCCCCCAACCCCCATCCCGCCAACTGCTCACCTTTAAGGTTCAGTGGGCAACTTCCTCCTCTAAGACCGGACCCCAGTTCAGCAACCTATCCCACCTCTGAGGGTCTGCTGTCCTCATTTCAGGCAGACCTCTCCTCAGGGACACAAAAAATCCTGCCTTGTGTCATGATTACAGTGGAAAGAATAGGAGGCCTGGGCTGACCTCAAACCTACATCAGTCCCACTATACTTGTGTGGCCTTGGCCTGTTACTGAGCCTCTATGAACCTCTTTCTTCACCTGTAAAACATGGTTACTAATACCTACTTTGCTGGAGAGGTAAAGAGAGGTAAGCATGTACTGGGGCTCCTGTTCAGTAGATGGTCGTTCCTTCCTCCTGGCCCCTCTCCTGCTATTTCCTTTCAGATTACACCATCCTTCAGGGCAGAGGCAGGACCTTATTATCTCTTTACCCACAGCCACACCCGCACCCAGATGTTGCCTGACAAAACCTGTTAAATGAGTCAACAACTAGAAGCCTATGGTCTACATCACTCCATTTGTTTCATTCATTCGTTTGTTGAACAAAAGTGTCTTGAGTCTTAACCAGGTGCCAAGCCCTGTGCTTGGTGCCAAGGATATAAAACCCGAGGGGCCCACAGGCTGTGATAAAACAGACATGCGTGATATTATAGTCCAGTGTGATCACTGAGCTAGGGGCATCCAGTGGGGAATGTCTAACCTGGGGAGGTGGGGACAAAGTTGTCAGGGGAAGTTTCCTGGAGGAGGTGGGGCCTTGTCTGACTTCATTTAGTATCTGTGTCTCTCCAGCCATTAGAATGGAAGTACCATGGAGGCAGAGATTTTTGTTTTGTTCACTGCTGTGTCTCCAGCACCTGAAAGACTACCTGGTACATAGCAGGTGCTTGATCAGTACATGTGAATGAATGCATGAAACAGGCAAAGAAGAAGAGATTTGCTCAGAGGCTCGGAGGCAGGAGACTGCTTGGCTCCTCTGGGCTCCTGCATCACTTGCTCTTTTTTCAAGGGACACCATAACCCCATACAGGGCTCTGCTCCTCTCAAAGGCTCTCATGTCCCTGTGTCCACTTCACAATAGCCCAGTGAGATGAGCAGGGCAGATACAACTCTCCCTACTCACCGATGGGGAAACTGGTCTTTGGAGAGAAAAAGTGATTGGCTCACGGTCCCATGGCAAATTGGTGGCCTTGCTGAGAGGAGAACTCAGGTCTCCTGGCTCTGAAACCTGGCTCTAACCTGCTTCCCCGAGGGCAGGACTCAGTGCAAGCTGCGGTGCTCAGCTGAGCTGGGTGTCTCAACCTTCAAACCCAGAGAGGGGACCTCAGCAGGCAGTAGAGGAAGATCATGGTCCTGAGAATGGAGACGGTATAATAATAGTAATGATGAAGAGGAGGAGGAGAAGTAGAACTTTTCTATTGTTATGATGCATTTTTTTTTAGTAAGTTCAGTGCTAGACAACTATTCTTTCATTTATTCCTCACCACAACCCTGTGACGTGGATATACTTCCCCCTATTTAACAGATAAAAAACTGAGCTCAGAAAGGTTAATTAA
Source organism: Monodon monoceros (assembly GCF_005190385.1). Lineage (NCBI taxonomy): Eukaryota > Metazoa > Chordata > Mammalia > Artiodactyla > Monodontidae > Monodon > Monodon monoceros. The sequence goes on along the minus strand of NW_021703774.1, from coordinate 160,522,896 downwards.
CTTGTTTGAGGCCATACAGCCAATAAGTGGAAGGGCTGAATCATAAGCCAAGTCTGTTGAGCTTTTTACCGTATTTGCTCATCTACAAAGGGCAAAGGATATAGGACAGGCGTGATGCTACGATGCCGTATTCATGCTGGGGGCCAGGAGGCACTGCCAAGGTCAGACAGCTTTCTCCTCGCAGCAGAGTCTAGGGCTTTCGGTACCGGGAAGGCCCACGGTTCTGACACAGAGCTTCTCCTGCTGCCATAGCTGTCACACAACAGACACTTACAGATGCCTAGGTGCCTAGCACAGCTGGGATGTAAATGTAACCCAAACACCCAGGCTTCCCCATTTCTTGGGAATAAATGAGGGCATGTTAATAGAAACGACTTAAATTTCACTCCAACCCAACCTTGCAACCGCCCTCAATTATTTCTCCTGTGGCAGTTGAGTATTTTGGTTAACAGACCAAGACCCTAAAGTCAACCAGACTAAGTTCAAATCCCGTCTCTGCCACTCTAGCCTGCACCTTGAGCAAGTTCTGTGACATGCCTCAGTCTGTTTCCTTACCTACTTACAAAATAGGAATTGTAACAGACCGAGGTCTTGGGATGTTAGGAAGATTGTAGCAGACGGTGCATGGAAAGTACTTAACCCAGCACCTCGCCCAGAGGAAGGGCAGGATGAATGGAGCTGCCGAGAGGATTTTTCTGAGAGGTTCTGGGGACGGCTTGGTGGGCTCTCAATCATGCCACCTGAGGGATACTAGCAACTGCCTCCATGGGAAGCCAAGGATGCTGCCTCCGGAGCTCCTCCAGCACTGGGCCAGCAAGTCACTCTTAGGACATGTTCTGCTCTCAGTGATGAGAAGGGTGTCCCACTCATGCCCCAGGTCCCGCTTTGTCAGCAGAGGGTGAGGGAGCTGAAAAGGCACCTCTTGCTCTCCCATACATCAGAGCCCATCATGGTAGCAGCTCCTGGGACTCTGACAAGTGGGCTTGTTGATCATCCAGACCCTGTGGCTCTGGCTCAGCATCACGGCCATTTCATTCCCCAGGGAACTCCTCAGCCCTCGCACCCGTGGGCCTCAGGGGTCCATGCCAGCCCCTAATGTCTGAACTTCAGCAGACTCCACACCTGCTTCTGGCCACACAAAATCTCCCAGACTGGGTAGAAAAGACTCCAAAAAGTGATAATGATGAAAGCCTTTAAGAGACAAAGAGAGAAACTGTTGCAGGAGCACAGAGCAGGGAGTCTTTTTTTTTTTCCTGTCTGGACCAGGGAAGGCAATCTCACTGTGTCACTAATGACTCAAAATGCTTCCATGGCTCCTCAGACCCCCAGTTTAGCCTATGAGGCCTTATCTGATACAGTCCTTGCCCAGGCCACCACAAAGTGTATGTGACCTCACTTCATCCTGCAGCTTTATTTCACAGAAAAAGAAATGAGGCTCAGAGATTTTAAATGATTTGCTCAAGGTCACAAAGCAAGCTAGAATTTGAACCCAGACCCAACCCCAGAGCCTGTGCTCTAAGAACCACAGAGTCATTTTAAAAACTAAATGAGCAACTTGTAAAAACACTTTGGAAAGCATACAAGAGAAATTAAAGACACCATTCGTAGTAAATTAAAGACACCATTTGAGTTAACTTGAAAATATTTTCCTCATCTTGATCAAAACCCTCAAGGAATCCAATGATAATATCACCTCTAGATTTGGTCACTCTTAAGACATCAAAGGAGACCAAAGGGGTCAACAAGAGGTGGCTTACAAAACTGAGTGTCCTCCTTTCTGGACAGGGTGGGCAGGCACAGATTCTGGAAGACTGTTCCCTGTGGATTATGGCAATACCAGACTCTGCTCTGCCCTCAGCCAGAAGGAGCTGTGTAAAGCCCATTGCCCGGAGCAGCATCAGGAGCTGAGAAGTTACGCTCATTCAAGACGGGTTCTGGCCAGCTCTTCCCAAAGTTTCCCATGGAACACTTATAAAGTAAGGATATTTTAGCAGAACACTACCAGGAGGTCATGACCTCCAGATTAAAGGAGACAGCCCAGTCTCTAACAAAACAGCAGAGGTGTCAAATTAACTGCTACAAGAAATGATCAAAAATTGATTCCTATTTTGAATAGACAGTAAGCACTGAGTATCACAGTCACAAGCTGAAATTATGAGACAAGTTGCAAGACATAGTAAAATGATCAGATGTCTTGACTGCAACTTAATATGTGGTTGGTGAATACATTCACATGGAAGTGAAAATATTTGTTGAAATGAAACAATGCATTTATGCATTGGAGATGAGTTCGTGAAACTCATAGGAATTCTTGACGTGTTCATTCAGGTCCTCCAAGAAGCAAATGTCAAGAGGGGATTAGATGTGGGAGAGATTTATTGGGGAAAGTACCTAAGAGGGAAAACGTGCAAGGAACCAGAGGAAGCTGGGAGAGCCAGCAGACCACAGTGCAGGTGAAATCCCCATGGAGGACAGAGGAAGGAGGGAAGGCTGGTCAGGAAACGTCTTAGACTGGAGTGCAATTCTAAGAAAGTTTCAGCAGAGCCAATGGGGAATCCTCAATGCAAAATTACCCATCACAGGACTCCCTTGCCTCCCAGGATGGCCCTACCTTCCTGTCCTTGTTGACTCAGTCACTGCCTGGGAGCCACCCACTGGAAGTGTGGCCCCAGAGATTCTGTGGTGAAGGATTCCGGCCATTATGGTTGGGGCACACATGACACTTGGGTATGGCATACCATTTATTAAAGGTGATAAGTATGTCACAGCAAGACCAATCATAGCAACGTGTTTAGTTTTTATTACGCAAGTATTTTTCCAGTACATTTTCTTTTTTTTTTTGCAGTACGCGGGCCTCTCACAGCTGTGGCCTCTCCCGTTGCAGAGCACAGGCTCCGGACGCGCAGGCTCCAGCGGCCACGGCCCACGGGCCCAGCCGCTCCGCGGCATGTGGGATCTTCCCGGACCGGGGCACGAACCCGTGTCCCCTGCATCGGCAGACGGACTCTCAACCACTGCGCCACCAGGGAAGCCCTCCAGTACATTTTAAGAGAAATAAATATCACAAGCCTTAATTGTGTTTTCAGAATACTCCATGAAGTCTCAGGAAACATTTTGGAAAATTCTGGATTCCGTGAATTCCTGGCCAAGGGATAATCGGGATTGCGGAAAGAGGACACAGGACAGAGCTGGGAGATCTGGATTCTAGCCTGATCCTGTCACTCACTTGCTGTTGGAGCTTCTTCACGTCACTTCATTAGTTTCCACACCTTAAAATGGGTGCAAGGAAGAGGAGCTCCTACGTGTCCCTGGGAACCTGCTGTTCAGATCCCCTTAAAGACAGACTCCTGGATAGAGGATTCTATAGCAAAGTGGCTGCTTTTGTGGCATTAAAACCTGCTGGTCATGTACCTGCACCTTGTGCCCCAATGGCCGTGCCAAACAGGGACCTTGTTCCCCGCCGTCCTCTGCCCCTGGCTTCTCCTGAGCAGACTGGCTCAACTTCTGGTCTTGTGGTTTCTCTCTGTCAGCTGTCATAGCAACTGTGGGTGCTGGGAAGGGGGAGGCTCTGGGAGGAGCTGTGGTAGGCAGGGGGAAGGTGTCACCTTCCAAAATAACCCCCGAGGAGAGACTGGTGGCCACTTTGAAGCAGATTCTCATCACCACGCTGTTTCCAGGAAACCCCCAGAAGCTGAACAAAGGAGGGGCTTTTAAGAAATGAAGCCTGGTGCAAGATCCTTAGCCTTTCTGGACAGATGGGAGACAAGCCAAGCATCTAGAAGTCCAACCAGATTTGGAGGGGGATCAGGGAGCAGAATTAGGAGGAGGGGGCAAGGTTAGTGGTGAGAAGGTCAGGGTATGAGATCCCCAAGAGGAGGGCCTGTCTCCCCCATCTGCCTAGGGGTTCCTTGAAGGCTGTGTCCTGGTCTCCCCTTGAGATGAGGAGGCCCCACAGTGTGGGCTCTGTACCTTGCATGAGATAGGGAGTCTCAGCCAGGGCCTCTGAAATGCAGCCTCTTCCACTTGTCTGCCCAAGCCTAGCACAAAGCTTCTTCCTGTCTCCCGGAAGTCTGCCCCGCACCTCTTATCTGCCCCCTGCCCCGTCCTCCACCCAGGGGTCCAGCCCCCCCACACTCTTTCCGGAGCCACTGACTGATTTCCAGCTGCAACTTCCTCTGGACTTTACTGGACTTTACTTTGACCTCCTTCTCAGCACACTTATAGGCCAGTTGTTTTTTTTGTTTTGTTTGTCTGTTTGGTTTAATCTGTTCAGTCAGAATCCTTCCTACCTCTGAGAGGGGCAGAGGCCTCTAGCTAACACATCACCAATGTACTCCTGACAATTAGCTCTAACTCTGAGCGTATGCAAATGGTCCACAAAACAGACCGCATCCAGTAAATGACTGCAGGCTGGGCATCTGCCAGGCACAATGCTAACACTTCACACCTGGCATCTCAGGTCATTCCTTCCTTCAAGACTATTACAGAGCTCCCATTGTCCTCCAGCCCTTGCTAGGTGCTAGAGACACTGTAGTCAAAAGCAGACAATGATCCTTGCCCTTCTGGAGTTTACATCCTCACAGCAACTCTAAGGGTGGGCATTCTTGCTCCCATTTTCTATTACCTAAGATAAGAAAGCCAGTAAGCAGACTCCACGCTCAAGCTCAGCCCTTTATAAGGCAGAAGGTTTTTTAAGAAACATGAGATTTTGGACTTTACAAACTGAAAGCACTAGACTAATAGGAACCGGCTTCTGCATAACACTTTCAGTTTATAAAACACTTGGCTCCTTGAAGAGATGGCTGATATAGTGCTGGGCTGAGGAAGTACAGGTAAGCCTGGAACAGCTTGCTTTGCCAGAAAGCAAGGAAGTACTCAAAGCAAGATGAGGACACAAGGACCTGGGAACCAGTTTGAAGGGGGTCCCACTGGCCAAACTGGGGGCAATTTAAACATCAGAACAACTGATGGTAATTGATTATAGCCCATTGAAAAATGAGAAGTCCATGAATCCATTCTGATATAAATAAATTTATTTTTTTAAGTCTTTATTGAATTTTGTTACAATATTGCTTCTGTTTTATGTTTTGTTTTTTTGGCCACAAGGCATGTGGGATCTTAGCCCCCTGACCAAGGATCCAACCCGCACCCCCTGCATTGGAAGGCAAAGTCTTAATCACTGGACCTCCAGGGAAGTCCCCCATTCTATTATAAATAAATGAATGAATAAATGGAGAAGGAAAAGCTCTTCTAACAAATGTAGAAAGATAACGTAATTAGAAAATCACATTTGGTAGACTTCAAAATAATAATCAGTTTAGCCAAGGATTAATCAATGGATGCTAAAACTATGGGATGAAAGTTTGTGAGAAACAGGATCTATGTCATCACAATGTATGTCCCTACAAGATACTCACTGAATACAAAGGGAAAAAAAAATAGCAACTTGGCAATGGAGGAAACTGACACCTCAACCAAGTGATTCAAGTTCAACATACAACGGTTCAAATTAATATCATTTATCCCCTGATACGATATACTGAGAAAGATATATCAACTTCTGTGATATTCCTGCCAAAAATGCAAATTTTCAATCTAATCATGAGGAAACATCAGACAAACCCAAATTGAAGGATATTCTACAAAGTAACTGGCCTACTGGACTTCCCTGGTGGTGCAGTGGTTAAGAATCTGCCTGCCAATGCAGGAGACACGGGTTCGGCCCCTGGTCCGGAAAGATCCCACATGCTGCAGAGCAGCTAAGCCCGTGCGCCACAGCTACTGAAGCCCGCTCACCGTATCTAGAGAAAGCACACGCACAGCAATGAGGACCCAACACAGGCAAAAATAAATAATAAATAATTAATTAATAAAAAAAATAACTGGCCTATTATTTTTTTAAATGTCATGTCACAAAACACAAGGAATGATTCCAGATTAAAAAGACAGAGATGTGAGAATTTAATGGACTGGATGATCCTGGATTGATTCTGGACAAGAAATAACATTATTAGACCCTTAACAGGACAATTGAAAAAACTCGAGTAAGTTCTGTAGATTGTAGTGTATCATCCTGGCTTTGATAATTATGCTATGATTATGTTTGAGAATGTCCTTGTATTTTTATTTTTTTATTTTTAATTTTTTTTTTTGCGCTACGTGGTCTCTCACTGCTGTGGCATCTCCCGCTACGGAGCACAGGCTCCGGACGTGCAGGCTCAGCAGCCATGGCTCACGGGCCCAGCCGCTCCACGGCATGTGGGATCTTCCCGGACCGGGGCACGAACCCGTGTCCCCTGCATTGGCAGGCGGACTCTCAACCACTGCGCCACCAGGGAAGCCCCCTTGTATTTTTAGAAAACATTCTCTGATGTGTTTAGGGATGAAGGAACATTACGTCTGCAATTTACTCTGAAATAGTTGAGTATACATAGAGAGACGGGGAAGGGAGAGAGAATGATAACAAATGAGGTAACTTTTTAACAGTTGGGGAATCTCCGTGAAGGGTATACAGGAATTCTTTGATTCTTCTTGCAACTTTTCTATAAATCTGAAACAATCTCAAAATAAAAAGTTAAAAGAAAACATTTTACCATTAATTATCTCATTGGCTTTTCATGTAGAAGTTAAAAGCGAAGGTCTTATTACATCCTTATTTTACAAATGTGGGTAACAAGAGTTTGGAGAACTGAGCGTACTGGCTCAGGCTGTTCAATTAGTGGTGAATCAGAGTTTGAACCCAGATCTCTAAGCCTCAGAGCTTCTTGCATGTGGGTCTGAGGGATTAGTATGAGCTAGTACCGATGGGGATGTGCCCCTCTTTTAGGCTCTATCTATCCTAAGAAATCACAACATTCAAACCATTCTCACCTCTCCCCGCCCATCTCAAAATACCTAAGCAACTCAAGTGGACTGGGCACCCTTTGTCTACAACACCACCTGGGAAAGGGTCCATGGAGACACGTCTGACTCAGGACTAACACACATCCATGAAGTAGATATCAAAGCCACTGAGGCCCTTAGAGCTGATGGATGGGTCATCATAATGAAGGAATGAACTAGTGGGTGAACGGACATTGACATGCACACAGACTTTCATTTCAGCCTAAATACCTTGGATAGTTGAAGGTGGCTCCTCTTCTGGGGACCAGCTAAGGAAGGGCTGAGGAGGGGCAGCTCCAACGCTCTGTAGCCCTCAACATGCTTCTCCACCCCTCTTTCCAAAGGGCCCCTCCCTGGCATTCCTATAACCCATGAGCCATCCACCCAATGTGGACCACAGGGAGACTGATCAAAGGGAGAGGAAGGATCCTGGGACCAGTTAAGGTCTGGAGCCAGCAGTCAGGCACTGGAGTCCCACTCAGGCAGATGCAGGTCTTATTGGGCCTGGAGCTTTTACAGTTTAGGAGGCCCGCTTTAAGAAAAGAAATAAAAGATTATAAATATAAAATATATAACCCAAGTGAACATTTATTTAGAATGAGAAAAGAAGTCATGATGAATCATAAATTTTATTTAACATCATAAAATATATTTGTATTATATTTGTATTAACTAATTGTCTGGCACTCCTCTATACTACTTTTTAACAGACTAGTGGCTGGTATTTCACATTTCAGATTTCCAACTGTGATTAAATATCTCATTTGTGGGGAATTCCCCAGAGGTCCAGTGGTTAGGACTCCGCACTTCCACTGCAGGAGGCTTGCGTCTCCAATCCCTGGTTGGGGAACTGAGATCCTGCAAGCTGTGTGGCCAAAAAACAAAAAAAAAATTAATTCGTTTGTTCACATTTTATAAAAATATGTCAGCATATGACTTGGCTCCCTCCACAGCCTTGGGAGGGGCCCTGAGTTTTCAACTAAATCGACTTCTGTTCCACTCCTTCTGGACAAAAAGTTTTGAGCTTAGGGAGGGCATGAACAGGAATTCTCCCTCCCAAGCTTGGTTACTCTAGAAAGGCCCCAGAGACCTGCTGGCTCTCTCTCCTCCCCTTCTCCCCTGGAAATGCAATTCTCAAGAAAACTGAGCCTTGGAAAGTTGAGGGCTCTAGCTGTGCGTGTTCCACAATAGAAGAGGTTAAACCTCTGACCAAAGCTGGATATAGCCACAAGGCAGGCTTCTTTCCTTCCTTCTGAAGGGGCCCTGATTTTTCCTGCTCCAGGTTTCTGAAGCACATTGTTCCATTTGTCTGAAACACAACCCCTGCACACCCCACCTTCACCTCTTTTCCACATTGTCACCTGGTCAAGACTTAAGCAACTGTTAAGTCTCAGTTTAAAAGGCAGTTGCTCAGGAAGGCTTTGTCTGATCCCCTTTCCCTTAAATTAAATCACAATAATTATCTATTCACTGTAATCCTACCCTGCCAGCACCACGAAGCCTAGGACCTTGTTTGTCTGTCCTTCCGTCTCGTTGGTGCCTGTATTTTTGCAGTCCATGGCGTACTGTCTGGTGCACAGTGCCTGGCACACAGTGGTGCTCAAACGGTATTTTTGAATGGGAGAAGGAAAGAAAGGAGTTGACTCTGATGGGTGAGGAAAGGGGAAATGTGGTGACGGAACGCCCCCTACTGGACACGTGGAGTACCAGGGACCCAGGACTCCTCCCTGCACTGGGAAGAACAGTGGGGCGGTAAATTCCTTATCTGTGGGGTAGTCTTGGGAAGACTCCTACAGATTCATTCCCTCTCACTTCTATCAGCTCCACCACAGCTCTCCTCCCAAGCTTCAGAGCAGGGTCTGAGCTCTGCACCCATCCTCCCCGACACAGCAGACCAGCCCACACAGCTCCACAGGGACCATCCCCTGAGCTTCCCCAAAATTAATATCCCTCCCTCCTGGACCTTTAGCTTCCAATAGAATAGGCCCAGGTTCTTCCATCGATCCCTTTTTCTCCTCCTCCCTAATCAATCAATCAGAAGCGATTGGCTAGGGCACTGGGGTGGATGGATGTGGGAAAGGAATGGTGGGCAGGGAGCATGGAAAGTTGGTGGGATGGGGGGCGTGGGTGGGTGAGTGTGCTTCCGAAACAGGGTCCTGCTAATATTATGGCCAGAACAATGGGGTTGTTCTTGGAGGGATGTGAGGGATGAGAAGGTACCTGGGACGAGATATTTAGAAAATGGTGAATGAGGAATTCCCATCGACTGCCTTGACTGAAAAAGCATAAAATTGCTCCACATTGGGACTTCCCTGGCTGTCCAGTGGTTCGGACTCCGCACTCCAACGCAGGAGCCATAGGTTCAATCCCTGGTTGGGGAACTAAGATCCTGCGGGGCGCAGCCATAAAACAAAAGAAAAAGAAAAAAACTTGTTCCAGATTATACAGCACGGGGGTCGGGGAGGGAATCACAGAAGGAGTTTGGGCTAGGAGAAATATAGGGTTCCACTGAGGGAGGAATGGGGCTCAGCAACCAAGATGGAGGCTCAGATAGGAGTTTAGGGGTTCAGTGAGGGGAGTCAGGGCTCAGTGCTAAAAATATGGGAGGAGACGGAGAGGGCAGGAGGAAATCTTGGGTGACGGTAAGAAGGGGAAGAGGGTGGGGGTCAAGGAGAGATAGAGGTCTCGTTCTTCCTCAGGTGGGGAGGGGAGAACCGACCACACCTGTGTCTCTCCATAACGGTTCCCATCCCTGGCCCCTCCCCCAGCAGTGCCCCAAGTGGGGCTGGGGAAGAGTGACAGTTACTTAAGGACCCTGAGTCCCACTTGCTCTTCTAAGCATCCTGTGGTCACTGGAGGGCTAAAGGGGGCTGAAGCCAAAGCTTGGGTTATTGATCTCTGGCCCCAAAGGTCAGCTTCAGGGGTAGAGGGAGTGGAGTGGCCACAGTGGGAACCTCCAGAGACCCCGCAACAGTGGGGCTGTGCTGCACAGCCTGGTTTCCATGTCTGCATCCTTGGCTTCCCATGATCCCCCAACACACACACACACACACACACACACACACACACACACACACACTCATACCTTCTCCATCCAGTCCTGTCTGACACTTCTGCCTCTGAGATGTCTCAGACTTTTTGTGTTTGGATTTTGGAATAACTAGAGAGTATAAAGCAGGGATTTGGATGGAATTATTTACTACTAATCCCACCCCCAAGACAAAGCCCTAGGAGTCCATGAATGCATCGGTGAACTCAGTGGGAAAGCACCAGTCTGGTAGTCAGGAAGGATGGCCACAATTTGCAGTGTGGCCTCAGGCAAACCACTTAACCTCTATGGATGGATCTTAGTTTTCTGATGTATAAAATGAAGGGGTTTAATCAGATGAGCGCTAGCATTCCTTCCAAATAAACAATCTAAGATTCTAAGGAATTAAGTGGGAACAGGGACAGTAGGGGTTAGGGTAGGAATTAGGTTAGGTTCAGAAGATGGTATAAAGAATTCTTGGACTTAGAAATAAAACCTGGATTCTAATTTAGGCCATTATTAACTATGGAATACTGGGCAAGTCATTCATTTATTCATTCAACAAACATTTAATAAGCAATTACTCTATTCCAAGTTTTGTGCTGTATGCTAGCCACACAACAATAAGGCAGACATAGTCCTCATGGAGTTTACATTTTAGTAGCCAGTGTGAGATAAAGATAAATTTAAAAATATAATAAAGTGGGGGCAAACAATCTGTTAAAGAAGCGCAGGGTACTATAAGAACACATGAGGGACTTCCCTGGTGGCGCAGTGGTTAAGAATCCGCCTGCCAATGCAGGGGACACAGGTTCGGTCCCTGGTCCGGGAAGATCCCACATGCTGCGGAGCAACTAAGCCCGTGTGCCACAACTACTGAGCCTGCACTCTAGAGCCCGCAAGCCACAGCTACTGAGCCCGCGAACCACAACTACTGAGCCTGCGTGCCACAACTACTGAAGCCAGCACATCTAGAGCTCGTGCTCTGCAACAAGAGAAACCACCGTAATGAGAAGCCCACACACCACAAGGAAGAGTAGCCCCCCCTTGCCGCAACTAGAGAAAGTCCATACGCAGCAACAAAGGCCCAACGCAGCCAAAAAATAAATAAATAAAATAAAAAATAAAAACCCTTCCCCCAAAAGCCATCGGGGAGTTTGGGTCTTTAAAAAAAAAAAAAAAGAACACATGAGAGTGGTGTTGGGTAAGTGAGTGGGTGGAAGCAAGGAGATCCCTGGACAAAGTGTGACATCTTTGGAGCCTAAAGAATGAATAGTGATCAGCAAAGTGAGGTAGGAGAAATGGTGCTGCTGGCGGAAGGTAAGCATGGGAAACGCCAGGGAGGAGAGAGCAAGGCATTCGGAGGCCCTGGAATGCTAACTGTGAGAAGAGTGAGGAGCGTAAGTTTGGAGGTAAGTCTGGTATTGGGGTCAGAGACCTGCCTCACCTGCAAAACTGAGATAACCACATGCCAGTCATGCCTCCTTCCTTTCCAGCAGCCCTGTTTTCCAGGGTCTGGTGAGATAATGCATGGGAAAACACTTTGTGGTTGGAAAAGCATTGTGCAAAGTAATGCACAGACAATGGAAAGGAGCTATGGATCACTGAGGATCAACCTAGGTAAATCTGGCTTTAGGCTAACTTCCACAGGAACAGTGGGAAATTAACCAAAATTGAGGCATTGAGCCTCCAGTAAATTTGTCCCAAGGTCACACAACCGTGGAGGGGTGGGACTGGGGTTTGAACAGAAAGCTTGACCCCAGAGTCTGCCCAAGAGGGAGGGGACTTGCTCTAAAGACCCCAGCGGGTAAAGGCTATCGACATCAGCTTCAATTCACCGGAAGAAAGAACTTTCTAAGAGTCCTAACTATCAGGGGATGGAGAAGGCTTCCAAAAGCAGTAAGCTCTCTGTTGCTGGCGGTTTGTAAGCTGAGTCTAGAAAATGGTTGATACCAAGCGTGGGATCTGGCAGGGGGTCAGCCGATCTGTAAGGTTACTTTTGGCTCTGAGAGACATGGACTCAAGGATCCTGGGTCTCCTTTCTCTTTGTCCCACACCCCATCCTTTAACAGAACAGCAGTGAGGGCAACTCTTTGCAGAAACCTGAACGTGCAGCTTGCATTCACGAGAGGCTGGAGGAAAGAAGGGACAGCTTCCATGCGTCTGTCCTTCTCTCGCCCGTCTTCCACCATGGCCAAACCACAGGAGCCCAGTGGTGAGGAGAGGGAACGGGTGGTCCCCTGTTATCTGGAGGCTTTGACTCCAGAGTAGCTTATATGGAGTCTGGCGCTGTCTCAGACGTCATCACTGAGATGAAGTGTGGCTTAGTAATTAGGAGCATAGCCTACAGCATCAGATACTTCCTGTTACCCCATTTGAAAATGAAGATAGGGCTTCCCTGGTGGCGCAGTGGTTGGGAGTCCGCCTGCCAATGCAGGGGACGCGGGTTCGTGCCCCGGTCCGGGAGGATCCCACATGCCGCGGAGCGGCTGGACCACGTGGGTCATGGCCACTGGGCCTGCGCGTCTGGAGCCTGTGCTCCGCAGCGGGAGAGGCCGCAGCAGTGAGAGGCCCGTGTACCGCAAAAAAAAAAAAAAAAAAAGAAAAAGAAAATGAAGATAGTCAGAAAGAGAAAGACAAATACCATATGATATCACTTATATGTGAAATCTAAAAATATGATACAAATAAACATATCTATGAAACAGAAACAGACTCACAGACACAGAGAACAGATTTGTGGTTGCCAGCGGGGAGTGGGGCATGGGGGAGGGAAGGTTTGGGATTAGAAGATGCAGACTATTATCTATAAGATGTATAAACAAGGTCCTACTGTATAGCACAGGGAACTATATTCAATATCCTCTGATAAACCATAATGGAAAAGAATATGAAAAAGAATATATATATAACTGAATCACTTCACAATACAGCAGAAATTAACACAACATTGTAAATCAACTACACTTAAATAACTTTTTTAAAAAATGAAGGTTGGGGCTTCCCTGGTGGTGCAGTGGTTGAGAGTCTGCCTGCCGATGCAGGGGACACGGGTTCGTGCCCTGGTCTGGGAGGATCCCACATGCCGCGGAGCGGCTGGGCCTGTGAGCCATGGCCGCTGAGCCTGCGCGTCCGGAGCCTGTCCTCCGCAACGGGCGAGGCCACAACAGTGAGAGGCCCGCGTACCGCAAAAAAAAAAAAAAAGAAGGTTGTTGGGGGATTACATGAGCTAATGTAGGGTCTTGACACAGTGCCTGGCATGTGGTAAACACTCAAACATTTTAGCTCTTATTTTGTTGTTGTTACTTGCTGGGAGAATTTGAGGAAGTTATTCAAACAGTCAGAGCTTCATTTTTCTCTTCTGTTAAGTGAGGAGATAACATCTCCCTCATAGGGTGGTTGGAGGGGGCTATGCTCGGCACACAGCAGAAGTTAACAGATGTTATTTCCTTCCTTCCACTAATGGACGGGAGTCAAAGATACCACGACACCTTTTGTCCTATTCTTGCTCTGTAATTATCACAGATGCAGCAAGTATGAAAATGCCTTAGAAATCATAAATCTGTACTCCCATTTAATAGATGGGGAAACTGAGGCCCAGAGAAGAAGAGATTTGCTCAAGGTCGCACAGTGAGTTAGTGATAGATCTAGGACTAGAACCAGAACTTTCTTACCATACAATTCTATCTCTATTATTGACAAAATGTTGAATGAATGTGTGACTGAAGATTGAATGAAGGGAGTACAGGTCTCTCTGGATGTCTTCACAGGGACGTGGAGGACTTGCTGACGTGGGAACCAAACTCCGTGGCTGTTCACTTTCAAGCCTCCTTGTTTTCATTTCTGCTGTTCCTCTTCTCTGTAATGCCCTGCCCTCCCCTGGCTTTCAAATTCCTATGCAAGGTCCAGTGCAATGCCACCTCCCCCTGGGAAGCCTTCCATAACATATAAAAGGAGCCAGCTTTCATTGTTTCCACAGTGCATTACATGTGTCTCTATTATATGTCCCAGCCACAATCTGATGGGATATATTGGGTTGGCCAAAAAGTTCATTCGGGTTTTCCGAACAAACTTTTTGGCCAACCCAGTATATCTTTTACATGTCCTTTCCACTAGTTTTCTCCCCACTACACAGACAGGGAAACCAAGGTACAGAAACCAATCCTGAATTTGAAGCCCCATTCCCTGACTGAAAAGGGGAATACTAGGAAACCTGAGTTTCTAGTTCTTATTATTAGCTAGCTATGGAACTTGAACAAGTCACTTGGACTTTAGGTCTTGTTTCCACATTTACAAAATAGGTTGGGAGAAGATAAAGTCTGAAGATACTAACTTATAAGCCTCTTCTAATAGAAGAAGTGAAGTGTAGATTATTGAACCTGAATGCTAATTCCAGAGTCAACCTACCAGGGTTTTAATCCTGACTCTATCACTTACTCTGTGACCTTCAGGGAGTTACTTAGCCCCTTTGTGCTCAGCTTCATCTGTAAGATGGAAACAATAGCCATGTCTATCTCATAAATTTGGTGTGAGAAATAAATGAGCTACTTTATGTAAAGCACTCAGCACAGTACCTGGCACAACGAGAACCTTCGAAAAGCGTTAACGGTTATAATTTTTATCCCATTGATATCTCTGGGTTCACAACCGCAGCATCTAGAAAAGACATCTCCAACTTCGATAACCTCAAAGCAAGCCAAGTGTCTTTTTTCATCCTGCTAGGGGTCAGCAGAGCAGAGTGGTAAAGAGTATGGCTTTGAAACAATCAAAAAAGTAATGTTAAAAAGCAGTAGGCTCAGACTTGTAAGGTCCAAAATATCCCCCTCCCGTATCTCCTTTCTTTTTTTCCTTTTGTTTTTTTTGGCCACGCTGTGCAGCTTGCGGGATCTTAGTTCCCTGACCAGGGATCAAACCCGGGCTCCTGGCAGTGGAAGCGGAGTCCTAAACACTGGCTCACCAGGGAATTCTCCCATGCAGCCTTTCTTAGGTGGTTGCTTGAGGATGCTCATCAAGTGTGAAGCAAGAAAAAAAGATCCAGGAAAGAGTGGTTGTATCCACTGTAGTGAGAGGCTGTGAAGCTGACAGCTGTGAAGCAAGTCCAGAGAGCAACCAGGAGGGAGGGCTTCAGGAAAGGGCTTAGTAGAAAAGATAATATGATGGAGCCCTTGAAAAAAGTTGAGGATATTTCAATGACAAATATTGTGGAGAGAGAGAGGAGGTTAGAGAGTCCAGGGAAAATAAAACAGAGTATAAGAAAAGAAACGTTGTCCTAGTATACTACTTGGCAATGCAGTGAACATTTCCATACATGACAATGTAAACACTGGTCATCAATCTAGTTGAAAATGGTGATTTAACTGTACTGGGAAGAAGAGGAAAGGAGCGGTAGGCCCTGTACACAAGGTAAGTCCTCAACCACCATAACAGGAAATCAATAGATAATATCTAAAATTGATAAATCAAGGAACAGAGGTACGTGCATATTACTTAGAGACATGGAAATATCCTCCAGAAGAAATGACCTGTGGGAGTAGAGGGGGTAGGGTAGTCAGGGTACTGTTGTTTTTCATTATAATTCTTTCAATACGAATTGATTTTTTTAACCACATGCATTAATTACTTTAACTGCTAAAAAAAAAAAAAAGAAGAAGAAGAGGAAGAATATTTGAGTGAGTCGCTTAACTCCACTGAGTCTCAGTTCCCTCTCCAGTAAAATGGGATCATAGTAGGATGGTTGAGGACAGAAAGAGACAATATACACAAAGCATTCAGCTCATACCTGGCATATAATCAGCTCTCAAACAGTAACTGCAGCATCAGGGAAGAATAAGTTAAGGACTAGGCTCAAGTTGTCTTGCGGAAATGACAGCACTTGGTGAGATACCCTGCCTTTTGCCTCCATGGTACATGACAATCATTGGACACATACAAATGGACACCAGGTGAAAGACAGCTGGCTGAGTTGTGATTCACAGGCCAGAGTAGAGTCACAGTGAGGAACATTGAAACGATCAGCAGCCATGAGGGAAATTACAGTTTGGCTTGGCAAGTTCCACTGCAAGAGGACACCTAGTGAGTTACAGCCTCTGGACAGTGGGCTATAGCAGGCTCATCATTTCCTCCTCTTGCTTGTACTTTGTGGGGGATATGTCAGAAGGAAAAGATTTAGAGGCTGTCAGGGTGAGGGTCAGAGGTCAGCTGGGGTCAGGAAGTCTATTTCACTGAGGTCACTCTAGTCTCCTTTCAAAGTAATGAAGCCATTATTGGTGAAAGCAAGTGCCTGGCGTCTTGCTCTGTGAAGCAAGGCCCACATGGGGAGTAGGACTGAAAGAAGGAAGGGGACTCCCTTGGCTCATCCTCCTTCTGCCAATTCAACAGGCCTAAGAGGTGAGAGGTGCACAATCCTGCTTGATGTAGGAAGCCCTGGTCCTTGGAGAGGGATGAAGATGACAGCATGGGGTGAAAACAGATTGTTTCTCAGAGCAGTTAAGAATGGGGTCTCTCTCTCTCTCTCTTTGTCTCTCTCTCTCTCTCTCACACACACACACACAAACACACACATCATATCACTTTAGAATGTCAGAAACAGAAGAAACATTTGTCTAAGAGCTAACCCATCTCCCTCATTTTACCCTTAAAGCATAAACCTAGGTGTCTTTCTTGAGATCACAGGACAAATTAACAGGCTGGAACTATATATATTATACATTTTACTTAATTATTTGTTTATTATCTGTCCCTCTCCTCTAGAATGTAAGCTGTATGAGGGCAGGAACTTCATCTGTTTTGTTTACTGATGTATCCCCAGTGCTGCAAACAGTGCCACCTGACTCATAATAGATGCTCAATAAATATTTGTTAGATGACTTAGTGAATGAACCGATGAATGAATGGAAACACTGCACACATCGTATTCCCTTCCTCATGAATAACAGAGCATGTTACCATACTAAAGGCTTTACAAAGTCCTGTATAAGAAACCTACTTAACATAACCATTTTCCAAATGATTTCACTATAGAGACTTTTTTAAAATGGTAAGATGTATTAATGATCTCATGGAACTAGTATCCTGAGGGACACATTGTGGAAAATACTTTTTTCAAATGCACACCATCACTCATATTAGCATATGGTCAAGGCTTTAATTCCAAGCAACCACCCTGGACCTCACCACAGGGTTCTCAAAACACTTCAGAAATGTGAGCTGGATGTGGATGATTGCCCAAAAGAGGACCTGTTTTGGCTCTTGTCAGCTCTTTGATTTAGAAAGTCAAGGAGTTTGGGGGAGGGTGATCAGTAGAAATGGCAGACTAGAGCTCTGGCCCAGGGAAGAGGAATCACAAGCTTGGGTCCTATTTACTAATTATATAAAACATATAGTCTCCCCTCACAGCCATTTTGTTTGCACATATCTTGTTCTTCATTGGTAAAATGGGGACAGTACCAGTCATGATAACAACATACTGGGACTGTGGAAAGAATGTGAGCTTTGGAGTTAAACATATGGGTTCAAATATGTCTCTGCCATGTATTAGCTGAGTTACATTAGCCAAGCTGTATTGATTCATTAGGCTTGTTTCCTCCCCTGTAAGGTAGAAACATTAATACCTATTACTTAGAGTTATTGACAGGCTTGAATTAGATAAGAAAAGTGCCCGTATTCTTGATAAATAATAGCTGTTATTATTATTACCTATCAGAATATAAGCTCCACAAAGGTGGGATTTTTGTTTGCATTGTTTACTCCCAACACTTAGAACCATGCCTGCCACAGAGGAAGTGCTCAATACATATAAATATTTTTTAATGTTGATGAGTTATTAATATTACTAAGACCTCTTTCAACTCTTCCTTTTATGGAGATATGAGCCTACACAAGAGAAACTTAGCAAAGTACTATAAAGGGGAGATGTTCTTTGTGTTGATACTAGACAACTTTGTCTTTTCTAAAGAGCTCCCTTTTCTTCCTTTTACCTAGATAATATTATTCCCAGAAACCAATACACAAGAAATTTGCAATACTTAGCTATATCATGTCTTGTCCCCCTAACTAGACTGTAACTTCTTGGATGGCAGGAAATGTTTCTTCTTTACTCTTGGGGGTACATTTTTGGTCATTACACTACTTAGTGCATATTATGTATCTGATTCCTCCACCAAATGTGTGAGCTAGCACAATGACTGGATCATAGTGGCTACCTAATAAGTTTTCACTGAGATGGGGACCCAAGAAAGGGAGAAAGTTTAGTCAGGAGCCTCCATCTCCCACATGGAGAAAACCCAATGTAGATGAGGAATCAGTTAGTTACGTTGGGAGCCACGTGTCCCTTCCTAAATCATCCTCTGCCCCCACATGTGCAACTTTATGGAGTCCTGAGCCTTCCTGGGTTTGTATTGCTTAGACTTGAGAGAGGCAGCCTAGAAGAATAAGTATTATGACTGTTGTAACAACGTTCATTATTTCAGTCAAAACCTATTCAGACTGGTATATATAGAATGCATAAACAACAAGGTCCTACTGTATAGAACAGGGAACTATATTCAATATCCTGTGATAAACCATAATGGAAAAGAATGTGAAAAAGAATGTATGTATATGTATAACTGAGTCACTTTGCTGTACAGCAGTAATTAACACAACGTTGTAATTCAACTATACTTTAATAAAAAATAAATTTTAAAAAAAACCTATTCAGGAAACCCTTCTTGGGTGTCTTCTGTGGGCCAGTCACTGTGCTAAATACTGGTAAGGATGTGAGAGAAGATGCAGAAAGAAATAACACATGAATGGTCCAAATCCTCAGGAGGCAAATGATTCAGCAAGTTCTAGATCACAGAATCAGGTGCACAATAGCTATAATAATAGTAATAATTTTCATTGTTAAGAACTAACTATATGTCAGACACAATTTTAAAAGCTTTACTTAGATGATCTAACTTTATCCTCGTAATAACTCTGAGAGTTAAATCCTCATTATCCCCATTGGGCAGAGGAGGAAACTGAGGCATAAAAAAGATAAAGAAGTTGCCCCAGGTGTCAGAGCTATAAATAGATATTCAAACATAGACAATCTGATTCCAACGTCTGTGTTCCCATGAAAAGTGCTAATAATTAGAGAAATAATTTGAAAAAAAAAGATTAGTCTCTCTTCTAGTCTCATTTTATTTGAATCAAAAATATTATTTCCTCTTTCCTCACTCTCTATGGCTACTTGCATAGTTATACCCATTTTTCTGAAGGGGAGCTTGAGATACTTGCGCTGCTCTCACAGAATCATGTACGTCTGGAAATGCCCTCTCTTTAGCGTTCAGAAAAGTCTGTTCCTTCGTCTCAAATGTGTCAGGGTAATTGGGGAGTTGAGAAGAACCAGGTTTTCTGGGAAGGACTTGGAGGTGAGAACTCAAGAAGGCATTCTCAAAGCTGGGAGCTGGGAGCCAGGAGAGCGGGTCTCTATTCAGCACCGTGGACAGAGCTCCGGGCGCCTTCAGGACCCTGGACAGAGAAGCTGGTCGAGCCTGCCGGGAACAAGTCTGACTTGGGGGCAGACCAAGGGAAAGCAGAGCGCTAAATTCCCGTATTCCCTCTTTTCTTCAGCGAGACCTCAGTCACCTGCTCCTGAATCTTAGGAACAGGGGTACAGAGAGTGAGTATATTTTAAGGGGGCTAGTAACGGGAGGAGATAAGACGTGGGTGAGGAGTATTATATATATAAAAAATGGCTTTGGCTGATGTACTCCCACAACTCTTGGAAGATCTAAATCAGGGTCCTCAGATGGGAGTGTGGCATTGTTAGTGACATTTTTTAATGATTTGTATTTTTTTAGGCTGAGTAGCAAAGGGCCACTGTTGTCCTTTTTATCCCAAAGTCCTATCCCCCATCTCATACTGAAGTTTTAGTCTCTTGGAGAGCACTCCTGGCAGGAAAGACAGAGAAATAATCTCTTCGCAGCCCCTTGCTCTCCTCCCCATCTTCCCGTTCCCTACCCCCACTCATCCCCGTTCTCTGTTTCTCAAGTATACTCGTGCGCGCGCGTGCGCACACACCCACACAGACGTGCACGCGCGCGGGCGCAGGGTGAGAAACACGAGAGCTTCCTGCACACTTAGTGGAGACGACTGAATTCCGAGCGAGCGGATGCCCCCGAAAGCAGGCTCTGTCCCTTTAAATGGGTTGTAGCAGTGGGGGAGGGGAACTGGCCGGAGCTGGCATTGTCCAGTTTGAACTGAGCACCGGAAGTGAAGGGGCAGGGCCAGGGCCGTGCACTGAGCCCCGGGCCATTGTCCATCTCCGACCAGGGCACTAGCCACCCCCCTGGCCAACCCTCTTTATCTTCTAGAAGGGGAGGCTAACTCTTCAAATGAGGAAAGCCGCTACTCCAGTTCCCCCACCAACCTCACGATAGGGAAGAGAGGGCACTTCAGGATGGGGCTCAAACGAGGAGGGTCTGGGAACCTGAGAGTGTGGGATCCCAGCAACGGATAGGGATGGGATGGGAATGGGGGCAGGATGAGGGCAGCTGGTGGAGAGAGGAACACCCTTCAAGCCTCTTTGGGTTCCTCCTGTTCTCTCAGGGAACTCCGCGTGGGGTCAGTTTTAGACACAGGAAACAAGGAAGGATTCTTTACACAGAATCAATTTAGGAGCGCTTTGAGAGATCCAGAAAAACTCAGTCGGAAACGCAGGGAGGCAGAGACGTTCAGATAGTCAGAGACAGACTTTGAGAGGCTGCACCTAGGTCAGGAGTGGAGATCAGCCCTGTTGGGTCTCCAACCTCCCCCCTGCTTCCCCATCCTAGGCTTCCTAGTGTCCTGAACTCCAGGTCTATCTAAGCACACGGGGGTGGGGGTGAGAGCGGGTCAGCGCTGAGCTGCCGGGTCAGCTCTGAGACCTGACGGGGAAGGGAGGGGGAGGGGCGCTCAAGGGCTGGGGGAGGGGGAGGGCTCATCCATTTCTCCCTTGACAGGTGGTTTGTGTCTCTGATTGGCCAGTGCTGCCAGGCTCACACCTCCCTCCCCCAACTCTCTGGAATGTATAATTATCTGCAAGGGGGGTGGGGGTGGTGTGTGAGTGTGTGTGGGAGCAGTCACGTGGTTTTAAAACTACCCCCCACACACAGGCCCCCCACCTGTATGCTGCTTTGGGGACCCCCACTGAGTCCTTAAAGTGCAGGATCCCCAATTCCCGGGTACTCAAGACTTCTAGAGCTGACGGCCCCAATCTCCAGATGTGGGGGGGGGGGCCGGGGGTGTCAAACCTTAAGGTTCTGAGAAGGGACACCCCAGAGGTGTCAGAGACCGATGGGGCGGGGGTGGGGGGTGGGGGCCGGAGCTGGAGCCGGAGGGAAAGGGAGGGGAGAGGAGAGGGAGGGGAGGGGAGGGGGCTGCCCGCGGGGGGTTGGGTCATTGTCTTTTAGAATTTGGGAGCCTTTGAAAAGCCGTGGGCCCTCCCACCGCTATTGTGCTGGGGAAGATGTAGCAGCCTCTTCTCCGAGCCACCCCTTTGCCTCCGGACTTCTCTGGGGCCAGCAGCCGGCCGACCTGGGGCCCGGGGCCGCGGGCTCAGCCGACTACCATGGGCTCTGTGTCAAACCAGCAGTTTGCAGGTTCGACCTCGGGACTTACTGGGGACAACTTAGGCTGCAGGGGCGCCCAGAAGCCACATCAAAGGGAGGTGGGGGAAGTGTCCCCCAGGCTAGCCGAAGGACCCCAAGTCTGCGGCCTCCTGTTTCAGGGGGCGATCTCTGGAGCAAGGAACCCTGGTGTCCCAGTGCCGTGCAAGCTGAAGCTACGGGGGCGGGGGGAGAGAAGAGGAGGGGCCTGTCTGGCCGTCTGTCCCCGGGCAACGTGTTGTGGGAAGATGAGCAAAACTTTCGGGGCACCACTGGCCTCAGTTTAAGCTTGGGGAGCGCGGGAGGCAGCCGGGACAGGTATTTTCTCGTCGGCATCTTGGTAGCTGCAGCGCCCTGGGTGTCCACCCGCGGGCTGCACGCTCAGGTCTTCTTGCCGGGGTCTCTGGTGGGGTCCTCCAATTCCGTGGCCCCCCAGCTGAGCGCCCTCCCAATCTCCAGGTGGCGGCGCCAAGGCGCCGGAGGAGGCGCAGGAGGACGCGGCCCGGGCGGCCGAGGAGCCGCAGCTGCTGCACGGAGCCGGCATCTGTAAGTGGTTCAACGTGCGCATGGGATTCGGCTTCCTGTCCATGACTGCCCGCGCCGGGGTCGCACTCGACCCCCCGGTGGATGTCTTTGTGCACCAGGTGAGACCGATCCCTCTAACTTTGCCGCGGGAAGGGGATGTTGGCGCGCGGATCCAAGGGTGGGCAGACGGCCCTCGGCTGTTGGGTTGAGGGAGATCAAGGGCCCTCATTGTGCGCTCCCATCTTTGCCGTGGCACCCCAGTTCTGAGTCCCCTTTAACTCCAGCGGGACGAGAGCTGGGGGCAGAGCCGAGTATCAGCACCCCTACCCCCCTCCGGGAACCCCTCTGGTTTACCACGTGTCTGTTACCTCTTTCCCCTGGGCGGGGGGCAGGGGGCAGGGGGCAGGGAGATGACCCCATGTGGCAGAACTAAGGTTGTATTGTGCTTGCCAGTGGGGGGAGGGCGAGCAGGCCGGCCAGGGAAGCACATGCCAGGTCAGAGCAGATCCCTGAGCGCCCGCGCCTTTCACTATGGTGTGAATGGAGCTCCCGGCCTGGAAAGAGGGAGGGAAACCACTTCGGGACCCAACGGGGTAAAGCTGAGAAGTCAGTGGGGTCTCCTCACCCAGGTGGTCACCCAAAACTCAAGCTCTGGGGCCTGGGTCGGTTTGGCAGATCCTTGAAGGATCTCTCTGGGGGCTTGAAAGTTCCTCGAGAACACAGTCTCAGGCACACGGTTCACTCGCTGGGCTTTTACTGTTCATTTCCTATCAGGAAAGAAAACCCAAGGAGCCCAGGCCTTAGATTCCTGGGCCAGGCTCGGAGGGAGTTCGGTTGCAACCCCAAGTTCTCAGTTAAAGCAAGGCAGCACAGTGGGGGTGAAATTCAGTGTCGCAGGGCAGAGGGTGGAGGGAGGCTAGCCTCTGGACCTATTCTCCTCAGCTTGGCATTTATGGCCCCAGACAGCCATTGATTGCTGTCCCAACATTCCCAGCCTCAAACAAGGAACCAGAGACTTCAGGTTTCCCTCCTCCCTGGCCACCCCTTCCTGAATATCTTAGAAGCATTTCTGTGGTCCTGGGCACAAGCCACACATAACAACCACGTAAAGGAAGCTGCTGCTTGTGTTCCCTCCACCTTTGGAGGTTTGGGGCTGGACCTGAGAAGAAATTGCTAATCCCAGGCACAGCAGGTTGACACCCAGGCCGGGCATGGAGGGGTTACTTCGGAGAGGTTGGCTTTAGGAGCAGTGGGGGAGGGGAAAGGAGGATGTGGGGATTAAGGGTTGGAGCCTGAGGGATGGGATTCTGGAGGGGGAGGGGTGGAGATGCTGGGTGGAGAAGTTGGAGGCAGCGGGGAAGTCTCTGAGCATGGCCCTCAGCGAGGACACAGAATGGGGGGAACAGGGGAGGTAGAGGATATGGGGAGACAGGGGCCCCACCAGTTAATGTTGGGGTCACTGGGCTACTAGAACATCTTTCCAGAAGGGTCGGCAGCAGAATGCTTGGCTATCCCCTTGCTTCACCCAGTTCCTCCACCCCCAACTTTACCCCCTCCCCATCAGACAACTAATTCTGGCTGGTGGCTTTGCCCCCTTCCCTGTCTCATTTACATATGTGAATGATAACCCACAGGAAGTAATTGTGGGAAAAAGAAGGGAATTGGCCTCTTTAGATCTATTAAATCACTTTATTACAGGAACCAGCTTTGAATGGCCCTCCTCAGCGGGGTGGCCAGCTCCCCCACTCTCCCATTTATCTGATCACAAAGAGATTAAAATCTCTCCTGGTCTGGAGATGACTGGACAGCTTCCCCAATTTTGGAAGGCTTGGAATAAAGAGTCAAACCCAACGTTTTCTTGCCTCCCTTCCAAAGGCTGTTGAATAGGGAACGACTGAGGGGAATGTAGCCCCTCTGAGGTTCTTTGGTGATATCCAACTCCCAAGGAAGGTTTTCCTGAGCAAATGGATCTGTGCCTCAGCCCCACTTACCCTTAGGATCGAAAGCAGTTGGGAAATATTGGAGGGCATAAAGGAAAGCAGGGACCTTCTGGTTTGGGGAGTGGAGCCCGTACCACATTATTTCAGATGGGTTTGCTGGGAGATAACTGGACTTTGGGGTCTTGGAATGTCCAGGGACATTCCACAGTTGAATAAGTTATCAGGAGGAGTTGAGCTGGGATAAGGAATCAAGAATTTGTCTCCCGAACACCCCCTACTAACAGTCACAGAGGACAATGGTGGAAATTCCCTGAGCCTTACCTGGTAGCTCTGTCGTTCGATTGTGCACTGCTGGGGCTTAGGTTGATCCTCAAACCCTACCATAGCGGTTAGACTAGTGATTCCAGTCCCGCACTTGAGAAATTTGAAATCTCTCCCTGGGGATCTAATATAGAGGAGTTAGGTAGATGCAGGACAATCCTTAAAAATCCTCCTGCGGGGAGGGGAGTGTTCCCAAAGCGGAGAGAGAGTAAGACATTTGAAAACCTCTCCTTTGGCTGCTGGTGGTGGGTACCTTAGAATTGCAGGGTGGGTGGTGAGCAGGATAATTGTCCTAAGATAACATCTGCTAAGGGAGGGGGTCAGGGAGCCCCTTTCCTAAGGAAAGAGGAGGGGGGAGCAATTAAACATTTTCTTTTCCCTTCCAAGGTTGGGCCTATTTGGTTCCCAACACGCTGTTCACTATTTTTACACTCCCTGTCAAACACGCAGTGCCCCACAGGGGTGGATGAGTGGGAAAGAAAACCTACCTTTAGCTTTTTAAAAAAATGAGTAAATAAAACCCATAAAGCAAAGAGACTTCTGTAACAACCCTTTTACTCAGCCACAGGTCTTATGCTAGAACTCTCTTCCTGTCCCTGAATTTGGGGGAATTTACGAATCATAATAATGGCAGGTGGCCAGCCCTTAAATCAAGGTTTCTCAACCTCAGCACTATTGACGTGTTTTGAGCAGGATAATTTCTCATGCTGGGCATCCCTCAGTTGCGACAACCAAAAATGTCTCCAGACATTGCCAAATGCCCCCTGGGAGGCAAACTCACCCCCAGTTGAAAAACAGTTATACATCGCAAGGTGGAACAAGAAAGACCTAACTACTGTCTCCTGGTTTCCTGAGGTGTTCACCAAGGATTCTCAATTCTCTATGGCCATTTTAAGAGTTTTGGCTTACCTCATGTTTTCCTGGGGCTCAACTCCCAAACCCCTTAGATTTGTAGAAATTTGAAAATGAGGAAAAGGTCCCCTGCTTTCTCCCACAGCTCTTTGGAACCCAAGTCTGTTTAAAATGGCTTTCTGGCTAAAATGCTGTATTACAAGGCTTGGAGGCAAAAGAAGAGCCCAAATTTGACCTAGGGACCAAGTTTGGGTTAGGAGAAGAAATTTCCAATACCGAGAAACTGCTGAAGCCACGTGGCCTGCTTTTTCTGAAAAGGATGAGTGGGGGGTAGTGAGAGCAACTCAGACCCATCTAGAGTAGGGCTCTTGGGTTTGGGGGCAGGGAGAATGTAAAGGGATCTTTCCCACCTGGTTTATAACCTCACTAGTGGCTCTGATTACCCACTTATGTTTCATTTTTTGATGTACTTGTCTTAACCCCTCTTCTAACCTGTAAACTCTTTGAAGAGAGAGACTAGCAGTCTGGTTAGTTTTCTAGTACGCACCTGGTGGGCTGAAGAAATGAATATGGGTCCCCTGAGGAATCAGGAGTACACTAACAGTTGGGGATCCTTGTCAGCAGAAGTCTTCCTCCAGACACAAAAGGCTGGAGGTAGGGAGGGAATGTTAACTGATAATTGCTGTCTCTTTCTGGACTAGGGCCTGAATAGGGCCTGGCACTCAGTAGAAACACCATGAAAGCTTGTAGAGTGAATGTCAGTGGATTGCAGTTGAGCTCCCGATAGGATATTGGAGGCACGGGTTTGATGGGTCATTCATTAGTTATTTCATTTCCATCTTAATAGGAAACTATTTTTTAAATGAGTGGATTTTTTCAGGAAGTTGGCAGAGAAGCGCATGAGTTGGTTTGAGCATTATGGGATCTTCTTGGGTCCTTCTCTTTCTGAAGAGACCTGCTTTCTAGACAGTGTCCCAAGTAAAGGCTGTGCCACCATCATGAGCAAAGTTTGTGGTTGGTGACACCACAAGCTTGCCATACAAGTGGTTGTCAGTGATTTTCTCCAGGGCAAGGTTGTTTCTGGAACATTCCTAATCAAACTACCTATTGGAATTTGCTGGTGCTTTTTTTTTTTTTTTTTTTTTTTTGAGAAACAGCCCTAGGCAAATCACCCCTCCTTTCTTCCTGCAGGCAAGAATAGCAATTACTATCAGTGTTAAATCTGGGAGGTCAAAGGAGGTGGGCAGGGGGAGAAAACTTTCAAGAATAGTACGCACTTAGTACAGAGGCAGCTTGGAGTTACTTAATTCAGACTGGAAAGGAGAGTAAATGGCTTTTGTCAACAGAGCAGAACAACAACTGGGTTACTGGTTTAAAACTCCCGGACCCTTTCTTCACTCCATGGGTAGGTGGGGGGGCGGGGTTGGGGAACCACCCTGGGTTGGGTCCTCATCAGAGTTCAGTCTCCTTGTGACTCCATTTTCCTAAGGACCAAGGAGAAGACACCCACCCTAAGGAGCTGGGAAGATCGATCTAGGTGAACACTTGTGTGCAGAGTTGAGAACCGCGTCTCCTTCCTCTCTTCTGCTCCAGTTGCCCTCTGGCTGCCTTTGTGCCGCCTGGCTGATGAGCACCACCATCTGGTGGAGAACTCCAGGCTGGAGCTCGTGGTCCTGGCTGTGTGTCTGAGCAGAGGCGATGTGTGTAGGGTTGTATGCTCACAGCCTTTGGTTCTGGACAGATCTCTTTCCCCCACCCTCCCTGACACACACATCAAAATAAACTGCTTCTAATAGAACCCATTGGTTTCCTAGCTCCTACCAAACCCTACCTTCAGGAATGACGCTTGGGTTGAACTGCGAGGACACCTTGGAACCAAGTCATTAAAATTACTTTCACCTGCGGCTTTTTACTTTTTCATTGTGGCTGTTAGAAAGTTTTTAAAAGGCTGTGCGTCTTGCATTATATTGCATAGTGCTGGGTATAGAGTCCGGCTAGTTGCAATCAGCTCGGGGCTCTCACACTATAAATTTGGTCAAGATGCTTCACCCCTCTGCCTCTGTGACCTCACCTGTAACACAGGGGGCATGATAAGGTCTACCTCACAGGCTTGGTGTGAGGGTCACATGTGTTACAACATGTAAAGTGCTTAAAACACTGCTTAGCCTATAGTAAATATTAGTAATAAAATTAAATCTTAGTCATTTTAGATAGTAGAGAACTTAGTTTCTTCTACAAATGTTTGTGCACTGCTAGGCACCTAGAACTGAGGATATAAACATGTACTAGGTAGTCTTGAGCTGGAAGGGCCCCGGGTCTTGCAGAAAAGCCAGAAACCCAAGCTTTGATCAAGTCTGATCCCCTGCTTTTAGATGATTATAGAAACCAGAACTTACTTATCCAAATTTCATAGAGCAAGTTGAGGGAAACTCGGGTTCCTGTGAGCTTTTCACTCCACGTGTCCTGAGTGACCCCTAAGGTCCCTTCTATCTCTAACTTATAAAGGCATAATACTTGATGTGGGGGAAGCTTAGAGTAGGCAGTGATGAGGTATTAGGGGAGCGGAAAGACTAAGTACTGTAACTGGCCCAAGTCCTTCCCTGCCATCCAAAAAAAGAGAAATGCCTCCTGTAACTGTTTTCTGTCCGATTAAATGCCATCTTCCCCTCTCCCCACTATAGGCTGCCCACCCTCCTACCTCAAACAAATTGGGAAAGGAAGATGGGAGGCCTGCCTCCCTCCCACCTTTAATATAATTTATCTGAATAAATAACCCTAACTAGGTCCCTGAGTAAAAGGTTTGACTGAAAGCCCTGGAAGGGTGGGAGGGCAGGTCAGAAGGAAAGATGGCTGTTGGCGATGGTGACTTTGGCAGACCAGCAAGCTTGACTGGGGAAGAAAGGTGTCTCTGTATCCGTTTCTCTCACCGTGACCATAACCCCTATGGGGAGAGGAAGGAAGGAACTGATGAATGTGGTGAATGTGGGGTGGGGGGAGTCAGGGGGGAATCTGCAGCCTCTGGAACTCCAGGAATCTGACCACCAGAACCAGCCAGTGTCAACTCTTTGTTTCCCCGGAGCTGGGCTCTATTGGGGGAGCTCAAGCCTTGCCCCTCCCCCCCCCAGGTCTTTTCTTTTTGGAGGGGATGGAGAGAGGGGCGGGGCCCAGGCCCCGCTTTGTGTGTGGCTGGGGGTGGGGTGGGGTGATAGCAAGAATTTCAGGCTCCTTTCCGATCAGGCCCTGTGAGGCAGGCTCCGTGGGGCTGCACGCCGATTACCTACCTGATAAGAGAGGAATTCAAACTATGTGTTTTAGAAAGGGGCGGGGTAGGCCCCCCACCCCCACCCCCGGGAGCCACCCTTGGAGACCACCAGTCTAAATCTTGACCGGTTATGGTGAGGTGCCTGCAGGGTTGGGGGTTTTTTGGTTTTGTTTTTGTTTTTTTTCACCCTTTTAAAGTCTTAAGCAGGCCTCAAATCCTCCAGTGATGGAGTGGGTGAGCTGAGAGGGCTGGTCAATTTCATATGTCCCCATTTATATTATCCTCTGGTTCTCATAGTAAGCCTGGGAGGTGTGGATGGAGGAGAGTGTTGTCCTCAGTAGACTGGAGCTCAGAGAGGGGATGTTTTTCTGAGTTTCCACTGCCAGTTAGTGACAAAAACTAGAGTTAAAATTCCCAGTCTCTTGACACTTCTTTCTCACTGTTACCCCGCCCTCATCCAGTCTGAAGAGGTTGATAATTGCCACTCAGGATTTATGTGTTAACTACTTTTCATGCATAAACCCTCACAGCACCACCATAAAATTATTTACTCCATTTTGTAGGGTAGCACAGAAAGCGGGGACAGGCTGTCAGACTCTAAACCCTGGCTCTTAGTCACTTATCTATCGCTGAATCACAGCAAGGACTGGGAGTGTTCCAGCCTAAGAGCCCACTAGGCAAATGGGAAAAGCTGGGTTTGCCTGGGTCAAGAATGCTCTTGGTCTGGCTCCTCCAGCACCTCCTGACTCACTGGCTTGTCCCAGCTCAATAAGAGACAAGTCAGATTTAACATCAAATTCAGTGTGGTTGTTACACAACGGGGAGGGGGAAAGAGATTTCACCTTTCTGAAATGTTTTTATTTTCTGCTTTAATGCTCCACATCAAGATTGGTGGGGGGAGTCATCACAATTCTGGCTGTTCCTGTGGGAAAAAGAAGAAAGTATCCCCAACCTTTGGAATATTTCATTGATATTTATTGAGCATATATTCTTGATGTTTCCCTGCCCGCGTAATCTTCATTAAAATCTTAGGGGCTTCCCTGGTGGCGCAGTGGCTGAGAGTCCGCCTGCCGATGCAGGGGACACGGGTTCATGTCCCGGTCCGGGAAGATCCCACATGCCGCGGAGCGGCTGGGCCCGTGAGCCATGGCCGCTGAGCCTGCGCGTCCGGAGCCTGTGCTCCGCAACAGGAGAGGCCACAACAGTGAGAGGCCCGCATACCGCAAAAAAAAACCAAACAAAAACCAAAAATCTTAGGTAGGGACTTCCCTGGTGGCTCAGTGGATGGGACTCTGCGCTCCCAGTGCAGTGGGACCAGCGACGATCCCTGGTCTCAGAACTAGATCCCACATGCATGCTGCAACTGCGAGTTCGCATGCCACAGCTAAGGAACCCTGGAGCCGTAGCTAAGGGGGCCTGCCTGCTGCGACTGGAGAGCCCACGCGGTGCTGCAACTGGGAAGCCGGCGGGCCACAACTGAGGAGCCCGCCTGCCACAACTAGGACCCAGTGCCACCAAAAAAAACAAAAAAAAACCCTAAGGTAGGTTTTTATCCTGTTCTCTGAGGCCCAGAGGTGAGTGACTGACCAAAGTCACACATGATGCTGGAAATTGGTAGAAACAGCATTTCATGAACCAGGTTGTGTCTGGCACCTGAGCCTATGCTCTTAACCAATTACCTCAACGGAAGTTTTGTCTTAAGCAGTACCATCTAAATTAAAACAAAAATGTAAATGACTGAGGAATTGGGGATTGCATCTGGCAAAGAGCATGTTTCACCTAAGTCCCAGTTTGAAATATCCACCCTGCCCCATCAGTACCACCAGCAGCATGACATGCCTCAAGCCAGGACCGGGTGCACGATGATCCCTTTTGCTTCTGAACCGCATTTTCAATGAGGACTGCACCTTGTTGACATATTGGACGTGCTCTTTGGATGTTTTGGAAGCTATCTATAATGAAGCCTATTCTGGGCAGGGTCTCGGAGAGGCTGTCACTCCACTGATGTGTTGTTGACACAGTAAGTGGCAAGGTGAAATGGACTGAGCTTTACTTCAAATCGGAAACCCTGGGTTCTTCTGACCCTGGTTTTGCCATTCAACTAGCTGTGTGAATAACTCCTTTTTTTTTTTGGTTCAAACATGCAGTGTTTTAGTGAGATCATTCCACACATTATTCGAAGTCCTTTCCTTTAACAATTTGCTCATCTTCCCAAGTTAAATAATTAAAACCTACCTCCTTGTTCATTCATCCAAAATGTGCTAGGCATTATTTAGGTGTCAAAATGCAGCAGTGAACAAAACAGGGACTTTATATACAAGTTTACATTCTTTTTAATGGCTTCATGGTATTTTTGTTTTCTGTTGTTTTTTTTTGAACGAGTGAGATACTGAACATATGTGTCATGCTAAATCCTCCTGCAAATTACCTGCTTATATTCTGTTCTGTGATTCTTTTCATTCTTTTTTTTTTTTTTCTTTTGCTGTACGCGGGCCTCTCGCTGTTTGGCCTCTCCCGTTGCGGAGCACAAGCTCCGGACGCGCAGGCTCAGCGGCCACGGCTCACGGGCCCAGCCGCTCCGCGGCATGTGGGACCTTCCTGGACCGGGGCAGGAACCCGTGTCCCCTGCATTGGCAAGCGGACTCTTCAACCACTGCGCCACCAGAGAAGCTCTGTGATTCTTTTTTCTTACTGACTTACAGTAGCTTTTTGTAGTTTTATCAGTTTAGTTATCTGTCTTGATTTTTAAAAAAACTGTCTCAAAGTTTTTTCCTCTTAACACTGAGATATTTAATTCTTCCGAAATATGTTTTGCATACATATGATGCAAAGTGTAGATTTCTGGCTTCATTTTCAAATGGATAACTGTTTTCTCAATGGTATTTATGGAATTGTTTTCCTCACCTGTTGATTTCTCCACTTAATCTTGGATCTCCCAGTAGACTTTCCCTTCTAATCCACTGATCTGTCTGCTTGGGTCATACTGTCTTTTCCCTTCAACTTTCAGAAACATTGTTTTGATATAATTTCAAGCTTGGGAGAAGGTTGCAAGAATAGTACTAAAAACTCCCATATAACCTTTACCCAGATTTATCGGTCCTTAATATTTTGTCCCATTTGCTTTTTTATTCTTTTTCTTTGTACAGATAGACAGATATCAAGCATCTTTAAATATTTCAGTGTTTTTTCTAAAATAGGGCCATTCTCTTACCTAATCTCAGTACAATGATCAAAAATTAGGGAACTTAACATTGAAACATTTATCTACCATATGCAAATTTTGTCAGTTGTTCTAATATTTTTTCTTGTTCTAAGATCCAATCCAGAGTCATGTGTTGCATTCAGTTTCTTTACTTCTCTGGGGTTTGTCTTTCATGACTGACCTTTTTTAAGTGTATAGGCCTGTTACTTTATTTGTTTTTTATTTTTATTTATGTTTATTTATTTATTTATATTTAATTTTGGCTGCATTTGGGTCTTCACTGCTGCACGCGGGCTTTCTCTAGTTGCAGCGAGCAGGCCTACTCTTCCTTGTGTTGCTCGGGCTTCTCATTGCGGTGGCTTCTCATGTTGCGGAGTATGGGTTCTATGCATGTGGGCTCAGTAGTTGTGACTCACCGGCTCTAGAGCACTGGCTCAGTAGTTGTGGCGCAGGGGCTTAGTTGCTCTGCGGCATGTGGGATCTTCCCGGACCAGGGCTTGAACCCGTGTCCCCTGCATTGGCAGGCGGATTCTTAACCACTTCGCCACCAGGGAAGCCCCGGGTCTGTTACTTTATATTTTACAATTTTACATTGGTTGATTTCTTATAAATGCTATGTTTAAGAATTTTTCTTCTGTTTTATTTTTCTTAGAACTTTGAGACTAGCTGCAAAAAATGCTATGGCATCTGTTTATCTAATGATTGTTCCTAATGTGATGTAGATATTTTGTTCTTAATTGTGATGACTCTTTGAGTCACAGTTTCTTTACCGATAAAATGGAAGTGTTCTTCCAACCTTAGAGGAACATGTGCATGCAGGTTTTTTTGGTTTTGGTGTAATAATGGAGACTAACATTAAAATCTACCATGCTTCCCTCCCCCAGAGTAAGCTGCACATGGAGGGATTCCGGAGCCTGAAGGAGGGTGAGGCCGTAGAGTTCACCTTTAAGAAGTCTGCCAAGGGCCTGGAATCTATCCGAGTCACCGGCCCTGGTGGGGTGTTCTGTATTGGGAGTGAGAGGCGGCCCAAAGGGAAGAACATGCAGAAACGCAGATCAAAGGGAGACAGGTATGGATTGCAAGGCAGCTTGTGTGGGTTGGGAGGGGCATGCTGAGGACGAGGAAAACTCTCCTCATTTTGCCCCTTTCTTGGACCAGATTGCCAAAGGTAAAAGGAAGCCTGCGGCCCCTGGATGTGGGAGGTGAAGAGAGGGCAGTATGTGAGGAGGGTACTTCATGACCTAGCTCTTCTACTTGACAAGTAATTACGTTCTGTTAGCACTAGCCTCGATTGCTAAACGGGGATCACGATACTAACCTCACATGATTATTTTAGAACTAAAAGAGACCGTGGATGTGAAAGTGTATGTGGTCAGGACAAGATGGTGTATCTGTACCTGTTGCTTCTTCACCACGTCTCCGAATGGCTGGTTTCTTCCATCTTAGTTCTGTGCTCAAACAGATCACATAGTCTGGCTCCTTTAATTTCTATATTTTTAATGAATGACAGGTACTCTTTTTAAAGGTATAGTAGTTCCCAATTGGGGTCCAGAATTTCTGTTCTTGGTATTTTCAAGTTGACATGAATCTGAAGATATCATCTAGACAATTACGTATCTGGAAAGGACTCAGAGTCATCTAGTCATATTCCTCCTTTTGTAAGTGGGGAAATTGGTCTCTAGGAAGGGAAGTGGGTATAGTAACAACTTGAACCAGAGCCCAGGTGTCCTCTCTCAGAGGAAGCCTTGTAGTCTCTTCTCACTCCTTTCTCTCAACTTTACCATGTTGCTTGGTGCTAGGTGCTACAACTGTGGAGGTCTAGACCATCATGCCAAGGAATGCAAACTGCCACCCCAGCCCAAGAAGTGCCACTTCTGCCAGAGCATCAACCATATGGTAGCCTCGTGTCCACTGAAGGCCCAGCAAGCTCCCAGCTCCCAGGGAAAGCCAGCCTACTTTCGGGAGGAGGAAGAAGAGATCCATAGCCCTGCCATGCTCCCAGAGGCCCAGAATTGAGCCACAGTGGGTGGGGGCTATCCGTTTGTGATCAGAAAGTTTTGAGGAACAGGCATCAATCGGCAGAGTGGAGAAAGTGGGGACAGGGTGGGTAGGGGGCAGCTGGCACTGCCATATATCTCAGGCCGGGGGCCAAAGCGTCACCTCCTCTTCCCTCTTGGTCGGGGGGGAAGGGGTGAGGCAAAGAAACTCCAATCATGCTCTATCCAAATGCACGTGAGGGCTTTGGGGGGTAACCCTTCCTGCATGCTTTATCTGAGTCTCCACCCCCAGAATCTCCAGCTTTTGAAAGTGGCCTGGATAGGGAAGTTGTTTTACTCTTCAAGAAGGATATGGAATAATATTTCCCGTGCCAGAGTGAAAAGATTAATAAGCATGAGACCAGATTGATGGACCCAACCCACAAGCCACTACATTCTGTGGGAGGAAATATCTCAGGGGTAAGGCAGGGTTTTCCACATCTTGTCTGCTCACAACCTCCTCCTGGGAGAGAGTGCTGAGAGAACTGTCCCAAGCAGTGGGTTGTGATGACAGGCAAAAGGGGGGTTGAGGGAACAGCTGCAGACCTGCTGCTTCTAAGCTCACTCCCACCCCATTCTGGGCCAATACAATTTTATTTATTTGCTCCCTTGGATGACTGTACCTTGGGTCCCACTTTCTTCAGGATGCCAACTGCACTAGCTGTGTGCGAATGACGTATCTTGTGCATTTTAACTTTTTTTTTTCATAATATAAATATTCTGGTTTTGTATTTTTGTGTATTTTAATCTAAGGCCCTCATTCCTGCACTGTGTTCTCAGGTACGTGAGCAATCTCAGGGATAAGTCGGCGACAGCTCCGGGTCTGCACAGCAGGAATACTTTTTGTTGCTCTATCACCAGAGAGAACAACTATTTGGAGCGTATAGCCTATTGAACTACCTCATTTTTGCCAATTAGAGCTGGCTTTTCTGCCACAGTGTCCTCTTGAAACCCCTCCATCTTCAATGTTTCATGGGAGACTAGGTTTTAACTGGGTTGCCCCATGGCTTGGTCTCCTTCTACTGAAAGATTGGAAATTGGTCTGAACAGGAAAAGGTGGTACAGAGAGGTTAGGAGAGGCTGGGCCAGGTAAAAGGTGCAGAGAGGGGAAGCCAAGATTAGGCAGAGGTCATCTGTATGTGTGATAAAGGATAACCTGTTCCAGGCCTGTAATCCCAGGGCATAGGACTCGCTTTACATACCAGGTCCATTCTTCAGTGGATTGGGCTAGGCCTAACATACACAACAGGGTGTATTGTATGTGTTTTTGTAAAAACTGTGAGTTGGTAAGGACAGGTTTTAAGAATGATGCCTCTGTACCCGTCTTGAGCTGCCGAGGGATGGATATATGAAGCAAGAAAAAGATCCTTAATCTTTAACAATTCTGGACTTTTCCTCCTTGGTTTCCAGAGAGACCATCAGCGATGGCTTCTTGGTGGTTCCCAGAGCCAGTGTCCTGCCCTGCTGCCGCAGTAATTAGTGTCATGGTAGCTAAAGGAGAAAAGGGGGTTTCGTTTACATGCTGTGAGATCACTGCAAACCTACCTCACTGTGTTGTAACGGGGCAAATGCAATAGAACGCATTGGGTGATGTGTGTCTGATCCTGGGTTCTTGTCTCCCCCAATTGCTGCCCCCCTCTAGTTATTGTATTTGTCTGGACTTCGTAGGACTTCACAAGTAGCTGATTTGGTGATTGCTAGGTGGCCTAGTTTGTGTAAATATAATGTGTTGGTCTTCTCCATGTCCTTTTGGGGTTTTATTGTTTACAAACTTCTTTTTATATTGAGAAAAATAGCCAAAGCATCTTTGACAAAAGGTCTGCACCAGCCAAAAATATCTGAAACATAAACTTGGGGGCCCCTCTTCTTGAAGTGGGAGGTCTTGAACTACACTTTCTTTTGTGTTCCCCTTCCCCTGTTTCCTATTTCGAACAAGATCTTCTGTCCTAAACACTGTATTCCTACCCCCTCTTCTTTCCCCCTTCGTGCCCTCCCCCAAAATAGTCCATACACCTATACGTTTAATTTGTGGGGTGTCTGTGATTAAATGATTTGTGCAAAAATCCTGAAGAAGCTAAGAACTCACCATCCCTTGTTCTCAATCTCCTGAGTCATGACCATTCCTTGATTTGATTCATTCCAAACAGACTGCTGTCTTTGCATGGATTAAAACCTACTTTAATCTCTAATCCTAGGGTAGAGAGGAGCAACGAGGGGACCTTCCATGTAGAAAGTGGGGTTGGGAGACCACGAAAGGAAAGATGAATGTATAGTCAAGTCACTCAGGAACTTTTATGCAGGTGCAAGAAACTTATGTCAAAGTGGCCACAAAATTGTTTAATAGGAGACGGACGAATGTAACTCCATGTTTACTGCTAGAAACCAAAGCTTTGTGTGAAATCTTGAATTTATGGGGAGGGAGGGAGGGTAGAAAAGCATGTACCTGTTCTTCATCCCTTCCCCTCATTACTGAACTGCAGGAGACTGAGCCCCCTTGGGCTTTGGCGACCCCATCTGGGCAGTGTTTATTTGTTGGTTGATTTTGCTGTGCCAGGTACTTCCTTTCCCATTTGCTATCATTTTGTAACACACATGCTGACCCCTTTCCCTTCCCCTTCTTTTCCTTGGGAAAATACAATGAATAAAGACTTATTGGTACCGAAACTGTCATCTCCTTGGTTGATATTTAAGGTGCTTTCTTCCTACCATTATTTCCACTTTCTTGGATTGGGACTCAAGTCACAAGAACCATTAAGTTTTCTGTTCAGCCATTTTGTTAGGAGTGAATCTTGAAAGTTCAGTCTTTTTAGTACCTCATTACAGTGGATTTTTGTTTCTAGTTAAGGCCTCTTGTCCTTTCCTTGGAAGCTGCCACATTCAAGAGGGGATTAAGGGCTTGGCATGCATAAGAATGGGGTTGCCTGTGCCACTGACTGGGATGAAAGGATGGGGCCATGGCTTGGGGCATGAGACCCTAATAATACTTTGTCCCTTGCTCCTTAAAGCCCTTTACAAATCTTAATTAATTAACCCCCTGCAGCAACCCAGGGATGGAAATACAGGGGAAACTGTTGAAATTGAGGCCAGAGGAGATACACTGACCAGCTATAAACACACGTTAACAAGTTCACTAGCCTTCTGATGAACACTGTATTTTTAAACATCTAGCTCCCCCTAAGGGAAGGAGGGTTTAGAAAAGAAAGACTTGATTGGAGGCATACCAACTATCACCCAAGGTGCACGGAAACGTTAACAGAACAAGGGTAAGAAGTTTCATATATCCCTCTAGGGACTTCCTACCAAAAGTCAAAGCTGACCTTGGAAGATAAAAGTAGCAAGCTACTACTGGACTTCACTAAATGGTTTTCCTGCAAAACTGAAGTAATCAGCTAGGCAGAAACTTACTAACCTACATGCAAAGCAGGAAGGATGGAAAAGCTTAAGAGACCATTCATGGGTGGGTTACTCATCTCTGGAGGCCATTCTTTGATCATTTCACTCTGTTAAAAATAACCCTTTCATCAGAAAGAGTGGAAGACAAAAGTAATGAATCGGGAGTCATGACTACAGTATCTCTTGCCTTGTTTCCTTGACACTGCAACCCAAAGTAAGAAACTACAAGAAGGTTCTCTGAAAATGGTAAAGTGTTTTTTTTTCCCCTTCTCTCATTTTAAGAAAACTAAACTCCCAATATCTTTTGTGAGTTAGTGCCTCAAATTCCTGCAACCCTTTTCTTTAAAGGTTTGGTACAGAATGAATGCCCTTGATTTTTCTGTCAGGGTTAGTTGATGGCCTTTCTTAAACTTTAGAAGTCATTCTTAGAGTTCTTTCTGGCCTTAACCCTTTTTTGAGTTCTTTGGGTAGTCGATTAAATTCACTAAATAAGACAAAGCGGTATAAAAACAGGATATTTAAGACTTCTACCAAAAAAAAACCAAACAAAAAACACTTGTACCAGAGCTTTAAAGCCAGTGTAGCGGCCTTCCAGCTAGCAGGACGCCGCCTTACCCCTTTTCTCAAAAGTCCAAACTGCCACCAGTGGCTAAGAAGTCCCAGCATTTCTGAGGTGGGGCTCCCCTAATTCTTGCCCCGTAACCTAGCCCGCCTGTCTACAGACTTCTCGGCTCTCCCAGGTGGTCTGAACCCCGCCTTCCCCAGCCTGGTCCCTCGCACGTGGCCCGGAGCCGGGTAGCCCGCGCGGTTATCCCCTTCACCCCAACCTGCCCCGCCCCAGGAATGCGAACAGCCGAGAACTCTAGCTCAGCTCCGCTCCTCCTCCGAGCGCGCAGGCGCAGGCCAGGGCCCCGCCCATTAGGTGACGGCAGAAGCGTGTCCCAGCGCCCAGCGATGACGTGTTCTTCCAGCGCCACGTCGTGAGGAAGTGTCGGTCCCCTCGAGCTGTTGAAAGGTGCCGGCGGAGCCTGTCAAGGTGCTGGATTCAGGGGGTGGATTAGAGGAGAAGAGGAGAGAGATGACTGAGCGGGAGGCAGCTGTGGGAGAGACAAAGGGGACAGTGGAAGATACAAGTGAAGGAGTAAATAATTGGGAAATCTCTGGGGTAGGAGGTAACGGGTGCAACAACTGAAGGGGACAGTGACCCGGAGCCCGGAGAGTGGGAAACAGCCTGGTGGAAGATGGAGAAGGAAGAAGGGGGAAGGATCAGGATGTAGGCACTACGATGTGGCAGGAAGCAGACTTACATGTTCAGAAAAAGGCAGTGCAGACTCTGAGAAAAAAGGGGATGGGAGGGAGCAAGGTCCACCAAGCCCATAGACCCAAGGAAAGGCCTCTGCGCCCAAAGGTCCTATTGGCTTATAAATTCTGGGTAGTGAAAAATTAGAGGCTTAGGACAGTGTCTTTTTCTTTTTCTTTTTTTTTTTTTGGCTCTGCCGGGTCTTAGTTGTGGCACACGGGATCTTAAGTTGCAGCATGCGAACTCTTAGTTGTGGCATGTGGGATCTAGTTCCCTAACCAGAGATCAAACCCGGGACCCATGCATTGGGAGCGCAGAGTCTTAGCCACTGGACCACCAGGGAAGTCCAGGGTCAGTGTTTTTGGATTCTAATGCTGGCTGATCTCTACCGTTTTGGTGAATCCCTGCAAGTCAGCCATAGTTGTT
The DNA here is from genome assembly GCF_005190385.1 of Monodon monoceros. Lineage (NCBI taxonomy): Eukaryota > Metazoa > Chordata > Mammalia > Artiodactyla > Monodontidae > Monodon > Monodon monoceros. The sequence goes on along the minus strand of NW_021703774.1, from coordinate 160,484,117 downwards.
TGCAGGTGTGGTGACTTCTAATTCTCTGTCTTGTTTATACAAGGTTACCTGGTTGGTGACTAATTGTTCTGTGCTTCTGCTGAGGCAAGAACTATGTCATGGATCAAGGAAGGAGAGCTGTCGTTTTGGGAGCGGTTCTGTGCCAACATCATAAAGGTGAGCAGTGGCCCAATGCACCAGTTGGCGTTTTGGTTCGTTGGGTAATCTTATATTAAAACCTGTTATAAAAACTGGGTAACCCATGATATTTATGGATTTGTAGTAGAATTTAGCAATGGTATCAAAGAGCCTTAGAATTGCAGGTAACTTCCAGGTCTACATTTCTGGCAGATTATTGTCCTAACTCTCACATTTTCAGGAAGCCTGAGACCTCCCAATATCATTGGGCAGCATACACTGTTAGATCTTCCTGAAATTTGTTTCCCTAGAACTTTGATCTATTATTCCTAGTACTGTCCTCTGGGCTTTTTTTGTTTTGTTTTTTTAATTTATTTTTGGCTGCGTTGGGTCTTCATTGTTGTGTGCGGGCTTTCTCTAGTTGCGGTGAGTGGGGGCTACTCTTCGTTGCAGTGCATGGGCTTCTCACTGTGCTGGCTTCTCTTTGTTGTGGAACACGGGCTCTAGGCGTGCTGGCTTCAGTAGCTGTGGCATGCGGGCTCAGTAGTTGTGGCCCACAGGCTTAGTTGCTCCGCGGCATGTGGGATCTTCCCAGACCAGGGATTGAACCCGTGTCCCTTGCATTGGCAGGCAGATTCTTAACCACTGCGCCACCAGGGAAGTCCCTGACCTCTGGGTTTAGATAAAATAACTAATCGTTCTTTGATGTGATAGTAGAGCATAATGGTTAAGAGGGTTCTGGAGGCAAACATGAATGAAAGTTCTCTTCTATCGTTTATTAACCATGTGACTTTATATGGTGATTTTGAGGATTAAATGAAACTACATAGAAAACACTCAGCACTGTGTCTAGCAGTTTTTAATTACTATTATTGGGGCTGTCTTTCAATCATTTCAAGACTACAATCACTCTGTTTCCTACACTCCACTCCCTAGATCTTCCCTCAGCTTTTTCTCTAGGAATCACAGCAATGTTATATCCTCCTCACGTGAAAGGTTTGTTATTGGAGCCAGTCAGCTTGGTTTTATTTTTCAGCCACAGGCTGTCAAGCAGCAAGTAGCAGTGAATTTATGAGTAAGTAAGCCTTGTACCCACACATACACTCACACACAAATGCCAGGTGATCTCAGGCAGTCCAGGAAATAGAAAAGCATCTCCTCAAGGAAACACTGTGGTCACATGTTGGGAAGAACAAGCTGCATGACTTTACTGGAATTTTTTTTTTATGGCTATATATGGGGGACAAAAGTAGAATATGTTGGGAGATGCAGGGGAAGTGGTCTATGAAGAGCCCCTCCAGTGAGGAAAAATCGCCCAAGGAGTGAATTTTTGCTATGATAGACAACAAAAGTCTGCTCTAGGCCAGGTAAGAAGTTTTGTTTGCCCCCAAAATATCTGTTTTGTTTGTTTTCAAATAGCTCCTGACATTTAAATTTTTATAAAAATCTTGATTAGTTTCTCTTGTAAAATAAGAAGATCCAACAATATGAGGCCCCCATTCCTGTGTGACAGGACTCGGATACAACTGAGAAGTGTATGCCTCTTTTATGTGGAGGATGCCCTTTACATTTGGCCATACCCATCAATATCCTTGCTGTACCTTCCAGTTGAAGGCTAACGAAACCAAGGTGGTGGTTAAAGGCATATGGTTAGGAGATGAACTCTGAAAGCACATAGACCTAAATTTGAATCCCCACTTTGTCTCTTCTTGGCTGTGTGACTTATGCAAGTCACTTGACCTCCCTGAGCCTCAGTTTTTTCACCTATAAAATGAAGATAACACTATTTACTTCATATGTTTGTATGATAAAAAATTAAGATGAAATGTGAAAAGCTCAGCATAGTACTTGGCATGTGGTAAGGGCTCAATAAACATATAAATAAAAATGAATAAAAGTGCTTAATGCTTATGTATTGAGCTAAAAGTACAGAATACCCAGTTCCCTTCCTCAGGGCTTTTATCATATAGCTCAAGCCTGTCAGCTTGGAATATTGTCTCCCTTTATCTCTGAGGAGTATGTGATGTGTTCATTTGTCTTCTTACTTCACAGGCAGGCCCAATGCCCAAACACATTGCGTTTATAATGGATGGGAACCGTCGCTATGCCAAGAAGTGCCAAGTGGAGAGGCAAGAGGGTCACTCACAGGGCTTCAACAAACTGGCTGAGGTGGGTACACGTTGCAGAACCCAAAGTGAATGGTCTGTGGAGAATTGGATTATAGCTAGAAAACCAGGCCCTGAGTTTGCTGTGGTTTGAGAGTGCTTTTTTATAGCTGTTTGTCTGTTTTATTGCTTGCTTGCTAGCCATAGATCTCATATCAACATTAACAGAAAATTAAGTCATCCAGTGAATCATCGCAAAATATTAGAAATAAGAACAAAATTGTCTCCTCTTACCACCTTAATCAACAATTTATGTTTTTCTGTGCCTCATCCCAATCCTTGTAATATGTTCAACATGACTTAACATTTATAAAATTACATCTATAGCTTTGATAACCTTATTCTTTTCTTGACATTTTGGCAAGTATTTTTCTAGGTTGATCTATGGCTTTCTACCTATATGTTTTAATGGCTGTGGAACATTTTTCCTGAGGATCTGACATAGTTTGTTTAGCTGCTCCACTATTATTGGACATTATAAATGGTACTAGTTTAGAATAAATTCTTAGAAGTGACATTTCCAGAGCAAAGGTAGAGGGTGACTACCCATCCTGAGGTTGAGGTGTTTCTCAGGACACAGGCCTTTAAGTGCTTAAACTAGGAAGAGTGCCAGACAAACCAGGACATCACTCCAACCAAACGTCATCAACATTTTATGGTTTTAATGCCCACTGCAAATTGGGAAACAGTAAATTTATCAATAAGAATGGAATATGTCGATCTTTGTGAAACTCTGTAGCCCACGGATCCCAGCTTCTTGGCACAAGAACACGTCCTGAAGCCAGGGCAGTGATATTTTTTGCCTTGAATGAGTGGTTGTGGGGTTCTCTCCAACACTGAGGTCTTCAGGTTTGTTGACCTCAGTTTCTTTTTTGTGACTAAGAGGCAGGTTTTGCCTAGTGCTTAGGAGCTTAAGCTCTGTAGTCACTCGGAACTCATTGGCACCCCTGCTCTGCCACTTCCTGGCTCTGTGTACCTGCTACAAGTTACATAGCTTCCCTTTGCCTCAGTTCCTTCATCTGTAAAATGGGGAGATTACATGAGGATTAAACAAGATGGCACAATGAAAAGCATGTGGCACAAGACCTGGCATAAAGGCTGTGCTCAAAAAATTGAAGCTGTTGTTATTAGCCTATATTAACTGAGGTCAGTGGTGGGCTCCGACCCAGGTGTACCCACCAAGTTTGCTGCCTGGTAAGATCTTCAGGTCCCAAGCCTATTCAAGTGTCAGGTTTGCGCTGGTAATTTTCCTGAGGTGGCAGTGCATGGGTTTGTATGTCTGATAAGGGATTAGAAAGGTAGCTCTTCAGCTTTATTTCTTCAGTTCTGTTTGAATGTCTTCTGTCCCTTACCTTTAACCTCCAGGCTCCCCATCTCAACACTGTTATTCTCATCTCCAGTTTGTTCTCCACCTTTAGTGGCACTGGGTTAGAGCAGTACCGTACCAAAGGACTGAGCTTAAATTTGAGTTTCACTTCTTTTTTCGCTGAGGTATAATTTCATACAGGGAAATGCACAGATTTGGGGTTTTGACAGTTGCATTCATCTGTCTAATCCACACCCCTGTCAAGATATAGAACATTTCCATCTCTCTAGCAAGTTCCTTTGTGCCCCTTCCCAGTCAAACCCTGTCCTCCCTCCTCTTCTCCTCCCCTTCCCCCTCACATTCTGATTTCTATCACTCTAGATGAGTTTTTGCTGTTCTAGAACCTCATATAATGGATTCATATGGTAGAGCTGTGGACTTTTGACTCGTCTTCAACTTTCTGAGCCTCAATTTTATCATCTCTAAAGTAGGCATGAAAACAATAATTCCTTTCTCAAGGGGTAGCTTGAAGAATCAAATGAAATAATGTATGTGAAAACCCTTTGCAGACTTAAATGATACACAGCTGTGCAATTGTTGCTTTTATTCTTATAACTCATCAGCCTCTCAGTCTATTGGAATAATGATGTTATGCTGTGAGTAATAATACCTTGTGTTTTTATGTATCTTTAGCCACCTTGTGAGGGATGGATTGTGATCCTATTTTACAGATTAGGAGACTTAGGCCCTGAGAGGTTAAATGATATGCCTGCAGTCACATAGCAAGTGCTTGATGGAGTGAGAGACTAGAACCTGGATCTTTATTCTCTCAGTTAAGAGCTCTTTCCAGTAAACCACAATAGCATCAGCATAATAGTACTCATTAAGTTCACATTTTTCAGTCTCTCAGGTGGTGGCTTTCTGCTTATTTGGTTCATTATTCTGAGAGAAGCATTGGTATTATCCTAGCTTTACCCAGTTTGGGGAGGAGAAAAGTCTGTCTCTCACTGAGTCGGGGCTGAGGCATCTCCTGTTTCCCTTCCTGCTCTTTCCTTGTACCCTAGCTCCTTGCCTTCTCCCCTCTCAGACTCTGCGTTGGTGTTTGAACCTGGGCGTCCTAGAGGTGACGGTCTACGCATTCAGCATTGAGAACTTCAAACGCTCCAAGAGTGAGGTAGATGGGCTAATGGATCTGGCCCGGCAGAAGTTCAGCCGCTTGATGGAAGAAAAGTAAGATGCTGTCAGAGGGGGAGCCTGTGTACTTATACCACCTCCAGCCTTACCTAACCCTCAACTGTCTTTTCTGAGGCTAGTTAAGGAACTCTAAACCCTTCTACTGTTAGTTAGACCTCTTCAGTGGCAAATATGGCAAGCTAGTTTTCCTTCCTTCCTCCCTTCCTTCCTTCCTTTCTTCCTTCCTTCCTTCCTTCCTTCCTTCCTTCCTTCCTTCCTTCCTTCCTTCCTT